>NW_026899156.1:0-74196 GCF_033153095.1 Gastrolobium bilobum | reverse complement strand
GAATTTAGAAATGGCTTTCAAATGATCAAAGTGTGAGACATGTGATGAGGGGGGGTGGGTAGCAGGTAATAGGTGCGGTATTCGATTCGTAGAACTTGGCCAGTAGCTTTCTGTCCATAAAAAAAATGCAAAAAAAATAAAAAATCCGAGAAGATGCCGGGGCTAACAGCTCCAAAGATTTTTTTTATATTTACAGGGATTGGAAAACAAAATTTTACTTTTACTTAAACTGAATCAACTGCCACTCGAATAAATTCTCTTTGTGCTGGGACGCGGTGCAGCAGGTATCACGTTCAGGTTGCACTGGTACGCAGCTCTCTTCCTACCGCTTCCAGTTGCATTTATTGCACTGCCCTGCGTTGGTAGCAGACTGCAATATTCTCCCCACCAACCCGTGATTGGTCCCCATTCATGCAAAGAACGCGGCAGATATACTATCATTTCTCAACATGATCTGCACTATGCCGCGTCGTAATGCATTGTTGTGGTATATCTTTTCACCGTGAAATTATTTCGGTGATAGTTTTTAAAAAAGACAAACAAAAGGCCCATTTTCAAAGCAATTTTTGTTATGGACAAACCGAAACATGTACTTGTCTTTAAGCCCTCATTTATCTTTAATTTTTGTTTTTGTTTTTTGGTTTTTTGTTCTTCGAGTTGTGCCTCATGTCTTTCGTGTCTATTGATTAAGCTACTTTAAGAAGATTATTTTCCGTTTTGCATTTTTAATGTCAAGAACGGTGTTTGGAGTTAGCAATGATGTTTTTCAAGGTGGACAGCAAAGTGTTAGTGATGATATGCCAATTATTAAGAAAGTCTGAGTATATTTAGAAAAAAAATGTTTAAACTATTAATTAATTGGGATAAAAATTAGTTAAATGTTATCTTTTCAATAATTTTTATTGATAACTATATTTGAATAGAATATGAAATTATGAAGAAAATTTGCGGTTGATAACTAAATAATTTCATCAAAGAATAATATTAGGGGTGGTGAGTTGATAACAATGCTGACAGGTGAAGTGTGGTTATTCACTGGATAGCTTTCAAATACATGTGTTAACTGGTTAATGATTTTGTTTTAAATTAATTGGTAAAAGATAAATTGAATACTACAATTTCGTTCTTGAGCTTTAATAAAGTTTAAGAACAACTATGGAACAAAAAAAAAAATTAAGAACAACTTATCGATGAGATTAAACAATTAGATAACAGTTGTTTATATAATTGTTTTTGTACATTAAAAATGAAATCAATTTAAAATTGCAAAATGACACATGTTTTGATTTTTAAGTATATATTTCTTTTGTATAAATAATTTGATATTTGCTTTAGTTTTTGTGTGTGAGTTTTATTTTTAACTTCTCTTCTTTTTATATATAAAAATTTAGTCAAACATAATTTTATAAAAATTCTTATCATGAAATTATTATTTTTTTTTTAATAATGAACATAAAAAAATCTATATTTTAGAATATATGTATTAACAAAGAAGAGAATTAGGGGTAGAGAGCTGATAACAACACTTACAAGTGATATGCATTTACTCACCAGATAACTTTAAAATATATCTGTTAATTGGTAAGTGATTGTTTATTTTAAATTAACTGGTGATTCTAAATTTAAGTCTACTTAAAAAATATAATAAAATAAATTATATACTACAATTTCGTTCTTGAGCTTTAATTAAGTTTAAAAACAACTTGTCGTTGAATTAAAAAATTAGATAACACAATTGTTTATATAATTATTTTCGTATTATTTTCAAAAATTTAAGTATAAAAAATTTAGAAACAAAAAATTTATAACGAAAAAACTAAAAGATACAGTTTCCTGGTTACATATTAAAGATACAGAGCACAAGATTACAAAAAAAAAAAAAAAGATTACATTTGTAACTATAGAAGTGAAGTAGAGATTTTAAAAGATTAGATATAATTTTATAATTAATAAATATCTAATTGAAAACTTAATTAAAGTATAAAAAATTTAGAAACAAAAAATTTATAACGAAAAAACTAAAAGATACAGTTTCCTGGTTACATATTAAAGATACAGAGCACAAGATTACAAAAAAATAAAAAAGATTACATTTGTAACTATTGAAGTGAAGTAGAGATTTTTTTTTTGGAAATACTTTTTTTTTTGGAAATACTGAGATTTTAAAAGATTAGATATAATTTTATAATTAATAAATATCTAATTGAAAACTTAATTAAAGTATAAAAAATTTAGAAACAAAAAATTTATAACGAAAAAACTAAAAGATACAGTTTCCTGGTTACATATTAAAGATACAGAGCACAAGATTACAAAAAAAAAAAAAAGATTACATTTGTAACTATTGAAGTGATGTAGAGATTTTAAAAGATTAGATATAATTTTATAATTAATAAATACTTTTAAAAGATTAGATTTAAAAAGATTTAAAAGATTACATTTATAACGGTTTAATTCTCTCCATTGTTTCCTCGTTATATAAACATACAGAGCACCGTTCACCCTTAGCAGACCAAATCCTGTTTCCTGGTTAACACCCTCCACCAATCCTGTTTTCTTTTTTCTTGTGTTTTCCACTCAAACTCTCTTCAATGGCTGAATCCCAAAAGTCACTTGTGATTAAGCTTGGTGCAAAGCGTTCAAGAACGGTTCAAGAAGACTGCCCACAGACGGAGATCATCGCTGATCATCGTTCCAAGAAAATGAGAAAAGATGCTTTTGAAATTTCTCCGCCACTGAGAATGAACAGAACGACGGCTGAACATGAACACCGACCAACAAAGTGCAGAGTGCAAAGTGCAAGAGAAGGAAGGTGCTTCGGACCGGAAAACTCCAAAAGAATGTCAAGAGCAGCTTCCCAAATTTGTGAGTTGAAGAAGGAAGGTGCAGAGTGCAAGAAAGAGAAGAAACAAAGCATAGACAGATACAAAAAAATGCAATGTTGGGTGATCATGAAAAGGTTGAAGGAAGGAAGAGATGCTTGGGCTTTCAAAGAAGCTCTTGATGTTAAGGTCTTGGAGTTTCTTGATAACCCTGAATCTGTATCAAAGCCAATAGGTTTGAAGGATATTGAGGTCAAATTGAACCACTATCTGTATTCCAAACCTAAGGAATTTGCAGATTTGCAGATGATATGAGGCTTGCAATTTCTTATGCATTGCTATACCCTTGGAGGAGTGAGATTCACATGATTGCAAGGAGGGTTAGTGAGAAATTTGAGACCGATTGGAAATCTTTAAAGAAAAAGTGGATTCTTGAGGAAAGAAAAAGAAAGAAAAGTATGTGCAAATCTTGATAGAGAAGCTCAAGGTTGCTGGATTCTGTTTAGAGTGTAGTGTTTGTACAAACTTGATTCTTGAATTACTAGGTTATTGATTTTGTTTCCTTTTGAGTTTTATTAAAACGTAGATCCTGTTTTTTCTGTTTTTTCGTTAATAAGCAATCCTGTTTTGTAACGTTTGGCTGAAGCTTGTTAAGTTTAGTTTTATGTGTCTGTTATTTGATCCTATAAACTATTGGTGTTTCATTTGTACTTTATTTATCAGTAAAGTACATCTTATGTTCAGTTTTTAGGTTGTTCGAGTCAATTTTACTGGAGCATATTGGTTATGATCAGTAATGTATCATAAATTTCATATCTTCCAGTTCAATAAAATCTTGAATTTCTGAATCCTGTGATTTTGGATGCAGAAATTCCTTCCAAAATAGCCAAATTAAACCATGGCATATAAAGTAGTGGTTTATATCAGATTTTTTGCAGACTTTATCATATTGTGAATGCAATAGTTCATCATTACGTGCCTGCGTTGTTGCAGAATCCAAGCTATATGTATTCAGTGGTTGGCAATGCTAAGTACGGTTAAGCAATTTATTTGATGTCCTTCAGTGGTGGCTGGCATAATTAAGCAATTACAAAAAATCTATTCAAATAACAAAGAAAGATTATATATATATATATATATATATATATATATATATATATCATTACATATGTATGAATACAGTGCCTCATCTATTTTCTCTCCTCATCTCCTAAACAGAAAGGCACACCATAATTAAAAAAACTTTTCATGGTATGATTAAATCATAGCATTCTTTCATCTAATGTTCACTGTAACACCTTAGTGGCCTTCACATGAGTCTGCATAGCTTTTCTTTAGGAATCCCAATCTCCTTGGGTAGCTTCTCTAGCTCACCGTGTGCATCAATTACATAGACAAATCAAATGTATCTACAAGAAGCATTACTATTCATTGCCTTGAATACACACGCATGAGCTTCAGCCAATTTTGTTACATCAACTATTGCTAGCAAACCATGAGAATACATTTCTTGGGCTCCTGCATTAGCACAGGGCAAATTTTTATTGAGGTAGCCTAATAGCTGAATGCGCAAAACTTCACCTTAGAAAAAACAAAAAACAAAATGGACAGATGATATATTACAGACAACAACATAGAGGCAGTGAGCTCATGTAAATATGCACATTGAACCATGTGAATATTAACTTCCTCCAATCGCAGAAAAAAGAATTATTACTAATTTACTGTGATGACTAATGCCAGGGCAACCCAAAGTATATCTTAATGAGCCTCATTGACAAAAATATCTACATACAAAAGAGTTGCAGCATGCAACTTAACACATCACTCATTTACAAGAAGAAAACAGGATATAAAATAAGGAAAAGGGCTTTTAATCTCTCCATAACTTAATATCAACAAAGAGAGTGAGACATATCTTCTCTCTTCACTTAATCATCTCACAATTACATTGCTTTTATCACCGGAAAAAAATAACTATTATCAGGTGGAGAACCTTAGTTTACTATTATCTTTTCCCTTGCCAAATCAAATACCAGTTTTAATAATTCTATTTGATGCATGATTGCATAAACAGTTAGTTGGCTGAAGCACATAAATACCATCAGAAACGTTACTTTAAAAGACTTGCATAAATATGTGCTGAATAAGAAGCACAAAGAAGCTTCTGTGAATACTTGAACAAACGTTAGCCTCTGCCAACTTCAAAGGTAAGATGGTAGTATCTCTAATGCCACAAAACATCAAATCGAACTAAAGGGAATGCATGCTAGGAAAGTCACAACTGAGTACTAGAAGACCAGAAATTTTCTAGTACTCAAACATCGTCAAAAAATGGAATGATGAATATGACTTAAACATCATGCTGTGAACCATACAACTTTTAAATCTGCTAACAAACATGTATAAGTATAACTTAGATACCAACCCTTAGTTAATGTTAAGCCAATTTATATGCGATATGTGAGGACAATAACTTTAATTAACTTAGGTAATTTATTAATTATGACTTTTGGAACTTAGCATTGATATTAATCTTTCTGACTAGTTTGATATTGAAAATTATAAATTTTTAATCTTTCCAAAAAAGGAGAGAGTGAGAGAAAGGATACTCACATCAATCAAAACATGTTTACAAGCACTATGGTCTGTATATATACGCTAAAAGACACCTTTTCTTTGACAAAATGTTCGATCATGCACCCACCAAGTACAAAAGTTGATAGATCTAGACAGTTTATACCATGATCCCAACCTCAGCTTTTACAAGAAAGAATAAACAAATGAAGATATCATAGCTAACAGAAATTACAAGAAAAAATAGGTAAAGTGTGTTGTGATAACCCTTAAAGCATGCCAACCCCAAACTTGTCTGCTGCTTTAAAAGACACTATACAATGTGCCTATGTTTCAAGAAGCACTACTGGGGCTTAACTTCCATGCTTGATAATTCCCTTTTGTTTGATCAAGGTAGAAACATAACCATAAATTTAAGCCCAATGAAATTGTCAAGGATCATTGCATCCTTGGAACAAGTGCAGTCATGACTCGTATGTCAAGCTAATCTGAGAATTTGAAATATTTTTCTACATCAAGATATGTTCTTAATAATGGTAATTATAGTTTGTTGAGTGTAACAGTCAATAGTCTTGTCTGGTCAGTTGCAAACAGCTACATGCCTAGTGAATTTACAGTCCAGCATTTAACAAGCATAGAAGCAATAGTTTCTCATTTCTCACTGGGACTTCTTGCAACCATTCCAGCCATCATCTGAGTTGAAAGTTTAAAAAATACCAACATTGGTTAAATGGAAAAACCCCTATACACAAGGCTCGCTGACTTGCGAGGGTAAGGGTGAAGGTCGATCGTACACAACCTTTACCCCTACATATTTGCAAAGACACGGTTTCTCAAACTCAAACTCGTGACTTTTCAGTCACAAGAAGCAATTTTATCGCTGCTCCAAGAATCAACCTCACCAAAATTAGTTAAAGATTAAAGGAAAAACATGTCATGCCCTATATATCCTCTATTACACTTGGCCAGTTTTGTAAAGTGTTGATAACTGGATGAGCCAAACTCTGCATTCTAATACTAGATTAATACAGGAGTAAAAACTTAAAGAAATGCAATTTAGCCAAAGCAAGCTGACAACCCAAAGTGGAGAAATTTCATTAAATTTCATCATAAAATGAATACCATTTGGTAAGGCATAAGTCAATTGTAATATTTTTGACCATGTGAATTTCCCTTCAAAGAAGAATATGCTACCCACATGGAGGGGAAAGGAGCATCAGTGTCGGCTTTCTCATGCAGAGCAAATAGATTCTACTTCATGGGATATCAGATTATTGGTCTTCTGATATTGATTGCCAAGTCACATGCCATTCTGATTTTGTGTGATATATTTAGTTAGTTCTAAAATCCAAATGTTGATCATGAACAAAATATGTAATATCTACTTAAGGGTCTTATTGCATTAATTACTTCTAAAATCCACTTGAGCTCAATTCAGATGATAAGGAAGGGATTTGGTGAAGTAATGTAGAAAAAGGAAAAAATTGAGCTAGGTTTTGACTAGTTTTAAATAGTCATTCATTAACAAGACTTTCAATTTTCTGGATACAAAATGCCATCCAAGTAAGTGTTCAACTAGTTGATACAAAATGATATCCAAGTAAGTATTCAATACACTTGCCTTTCAATCTATTTACAGACAACAAACTTCAAGATCTAGCACTGTATCTCATGTCAGAAAAACATGCACAAACACAGAGTGATTTGTGCATGTTTTGTTTTTTAGTTAATAAGGATTCGTGCATGTCAGAAAAATAGCTATCTTAGGTGTCGATCTTTAGATGGTGTGATTTGTTTTCACTGCTTTTTTGTTTTTTAGTTATTAAGGAGGGCCAAGCTCAGAAAGAAAACCAAGAAACAAAATTAATACTCTCGTTTTTATATTTGATATGATATTAGATGTTTATGGCAGGGTAGCTTTGTAGAACTTTGTTATATTTTTAGGTTAAAAGGAAGGTGGATGGGTTATATTATATCAAACATGATTCTCTTGTGATCTCGTATAACATCATCTGTTATCGCAGTATAGCTGTAGCTTTCATCCTCAAAATTCCAAATTTTCAATTGAAACTTATAGTCCTGAACGTCAACTTCAAAAATTTTGTGTGGGGAGTTTGAGTTAGGTATATGTTGAGTAGGGGGTGTTCGTTGGGAGATTAGGTTTTAGTATTTAGGAGATAACTAACTTTGTAGAATATGCCTGCAACTTGTTACTACATGATGTCTACATGTAGTTTAATGCATACTTGTGAATAGCCCCCTTTAGCGCGCTATAGTGGAGTTGTGTTACGGTGCAGCGGCCGACTGCCACAGACCGCGCAGCGACGGTCAGGCGAAGTGTAGCGGATGTAGCGGCCGCTATTGCGGCTGAATCGGGGCACTATTGCGCCGCTACAGCAGTTTCTGCAAAAGTGTTCTCGTCGTAGAAGGAAGAGATTTACAACTTAGATACAAGTTAAAGTGAAGATGAAGATTTGGATGTTCATGATTTTAATTAGAATTGCTAAGATAATAGATCAGGTTCAATATATTTTATATAGGCATATTTAAATTTTTTTTTATCTTTGTAAAAAAAAATGAATCGAAATTCAAAATATTGTCATGAACCCCTTAGAAAAATTTATTAACAGCAATAGCCCAATATAGTATATTGATAATTATTTATTTTAAAATACTAGGATGGTTTTTAATGGCGAGCATTGCTACGTAGAGTTGTCAAAATGAATTAGTCCACCTTATTAAGCCCGAGCCCATGTGAGTTAGGGTGAAAAAGCTCGTGGGGCTAGAAATCCCATAAAAATAAAGATCCCCACATACTAAAGCTCCAAAGATTTATGGGATAGGGTCAAATTGCAGATCATTTAAAGTTATAAATTTAAAAAAAATTCAATTTAATTAAGGGTTAATTTTTTCTGAAGAGAATGCAGACAAATTATCTGTATTAAGCACTAAACGATGTCGTTTTGAGGCGAAAATCAGGTATGTTTGTAATTATAATTTATTCTAAGGTTATAATAGTCAATATCATTAAAAATTTTAATCTTTCAACAACAACAAAAGATGTCGTTTTGAGAGTGAATGTAGATAACTTATCTACATTAATTGTACAAACATTAAAGCCTTCTTTTAATCGATTCAATGCTTTCAAAATTATTTTAATAAATAAATATTTAACATTTTCTTAAAATAGTCAATACAAAATATTAATTTTTATAATTTTTAATAAGATAATATTTGCATACAAGTATACAATGTAAGCAAAATTTTAATCATTTTTCCAATAACTTTGAACAGTTGTTTTTATATAAAAAAACATAGATCTCCTCACTTTTGATTATTTTCTTGAATAAAGATATTTTCATTCATTAATACTTACCATGGAGATTTTTATTAATCAATAATATTTTCAATACATTTGAAAATTTTCAATTTTTTTAGTAAAAATTAATTCAACAAGATTTTTTATAGCACTCTTAATTGTTTTGTTTCCACAAATCAAGTAATACATAAATTTTAAATAAGTTCCATAATTTTTTTTACTACGGGTAGGGGTGTTCGCGGTCTGGATTGGATCGGTTTTGGAAGCAAAAATCATCCGATCCAATCCCTTCAGTTTGATCATGTAATCATCCATTCGGTTTGGATTTTTTTTCAAATCCGATCCGATCCGATCCAATTTTTTTGGTTTTCGGTTTTTTGAAAATCCTAAAATTTGTTTCTTGATCATTGTGCAAATAACATCTTTTGTTTATATTGGTTTTGTAATTTTTTTTTTGAAATACAAAAGCATAAGTAAATGATAATATAGTTTTTTTTTCTGAACAATGAGATATGAAGCTCTACATAGATAAAAAAAAATTATGAGATGTGACTAGGTTTTTTCTTGGGTTTAGTTTATGGGTTAATTAATCTTGAGTTTAGAAATTTTTGAGCTATGATTGAGAAAAGACCCAAGTAGATAGAGGGGAATTAATATATTGGATTGTATCGATTTTCATCAACTAATCCGTAAACCGATCCAATCCAATTAAAACTAGCGATTTTTTTTTCAGTTTTAGATTTTTCGATTTTCGGTTTATCGGTTCGGTCACTGCGGTTTGAATCAGTTTGGATCGGTTGATGAACACCCCTAACTACGGGGGTGTATTGGATTGGGATTTCAAAGGATTTTAATGGATTATTTTTGGACAAAAAAATCCATTGGTATTCAATTAGGATTTTAAAAGATTGAAAAAAAGTCACGTGGTATTCAATTAGGATTTTAAAAGATTATTTTAGAGTCCATCTAAATCCGTTGGTATTCAATTGGGATTTTGAACAAAGAAAAAATGGTATTCAAAATTCTGACGATTTTAATGGATTTTCTATTAGTATGGATTTCGTAAAACTTTTTAGTGAGAAATATAAATAGGATGTCTCTCTCACAATCTCACCCTGACCCCTAGGATTTCTTGAGATTTCTCTATTGTAGTGTTTTCTTCTTCATTTGGCGGGTTGACCCGCTTGAAAGTAGGTTCGGTCATGGGAGCTTCGTCAAAGCTGAAAAATAACATATTTTTTTAGCAATTTTCATTATAAAACAACTCAGAAAAAATAAACCAACAAGATTCTAATATAATCCATCTCAAAAATAGCAGATTTTTTTTGAGCTTTTGGAAGTTGAAAAAATAATTTTTCAAGCTATGTGATGCTATTTTTCTTGGCACAAAAATATATAATTTTTGTATTAAAAATAACATAAAACAGTCGAAAATTAACAAGGGAACTAAAACCCTCAAACCAATTTTTGTTTTCCATCAATGAAACAAGATCAATTTAAAGAAAGATTGAAACTTTCATAATATAAACCCTATATTTTATAATAAATATTCATGAACGAAATTCCTTCGCTATAGGATACGATTTCAAACAATTTTTGCATCAATAGATAACTAAAACTTATTTTTCAATAGCCCCAAAGCAATTTAAGGTTTAATGTATCGATTGAAAATAATTTGAGAAATTTTTTAAACTTTCATGTAATAAAACGCAGAAATTCAGATTCGAAATTTTCTTAGAATGCTTAATGAAATTATGCATATGATATATGGTTAAAAAAATCTCATCACGTAGAACAAAAACCCCAAGGTTTCCACGATCAATTGCAAAAAAATTTAAATGAATTTTTTTATTAACTTTAGGTTCTATATGCAAATTTAGAATTATTTTAATAAATAAATAAAAATTGGGTCATATAATTATATATGCATAGCTCTGATACCAATGAATAAGATAATTTTCAACTTTTTGGTCAAATCTAAGAGTAGGAACGAGAAAATATTAATGTATAAAGGATTAGTATATCTTTTTTTTTGGTAATCAGATTAGTATATCTTTGGATATGTGGAGAGCTGTTGCTTAATAATTTTGAATGTTTGTTAAAAATTATATTATATTTTACTGATTGAGAAAATTATATTAGGTTTTAGTTTTTTATATTAATATCATTGCATTTCTTTGTTATTTTTTGTATTGACTCTTGTAATTTTGAATCTTTGTTAAAATTCATATGGTTTTTTAAAATCTTACAAATTCATATTGTCCTTTCAAATCTTATAAATTCTATTAAAATCCTTTAAAATCCAATCTTATAAAATCTTGATTGTAAAAAATGTCTTTTAAAAAAGTCTTTAAAGTCCGTCCAATTCTAAATAGATTTTTAAAATCTATAAGATTTTTTATCTTAAAAAAATCTTTGAAAATCCTAATCCAAAACACCCCTACAATTTTACACTTTTAACATTTTAAAAAATGTAAAGTGATGTTTATAACTATCGAAGTGATGTAGAGATTTTAAAAGCTTAGATATAATTTTATAATTAATAAATATCTAAGTGAAAGCTTAATTAAATTGTAAAAATTTTAGAAACAAAAAAATTATAATGAAAATTTGAGAAACATAAATCTGGGAACTCTGATTCTTGGTTGCTTAGGGTGTGCATGACAACCATTCTGTTCCCTAGCACTGTTTCTGAAAAGAAACAATTCTTTTATATTTCTGTGCCTTGAACAGTTTCTGAGAAAAAAAAGTGTTTGATAACATGTTCTATTTTTATTCCGAGAATGAGAATTGTGTTTGATAACACAACAAATAATATAATAAAAAATAATTTCTATTAAATATAAAAAAATTTCGAATCATCACTTTCATTTCCATATGGTGTGGTTGTGATGGTGGTGGTGGTGGCAGCGGCAGTACGGTAGTGGTTATGGCAGTGGCGTGGTGAAAATAGTGGGAGTGGTTGTGACGGCAGTGGCTGCGACGATGACAGTGGTAGTGGTGGAGATGACGGCAGTGGCTGCGATAATGGTGGTGGGTATGGTGGTTGGTGGCGGCAACAATTGTAGCAGTGGCATAGTGGTGGTGATGGTGACAGTGGTTGCGGCGATGGCGATGTCGTGGTGGCGATGATGTGATGATGGTAGTGGCGGGGGTGGTATAATGGTGGCGATGGTGGTGGTGGTGGTGGTGGTGACAGTAATGGCTGTGACGATGGTGGTGGTTGGTGACAGTGGTGGTGATGGTAGTGGGCGCCGTGGTGGTGGTAGTGGTGGCGATGAGGGTGGTGGTAGTGGCGTGTGATGGCGATGGTGGCAGTGACGACAGTGGTTGCGATGATGGTGGTGGTGGTTGATGGCGGTAGTTGTGATAGTGGTGGTGACAGTGATGATGATAGTGGCGACAGTGGTGGCAGCGGTGGTAATTGTGGTGGTAGCAGTGACGTGGTGAAGATAGTGGTGATTGTTGTGACAGTAGTGGCTGCGACAATAGTGGTGGGTATGGTAGTTGGTGGAGGCAACAATAGTAGCAGTGGCATGGTGGTGGTGGTGGTGGTGGTGACAGTGGGTGCGACGGTGGCGGTGGGGGTAGGAGACAGTGGTGGTGGTGGTGGTAGTGGTGGCGATGGCGTGGTGATGGTAGTGGAGAGGGTAGTGTAATGGTGGCGATGGTGGCGGTGGTGACAGTAATGGCTGTGACGATGGTGGTGGTGGTTGATGGCGGCGTCAGTGGCGGTAGTGGTGGTTGGTGACAGTGGTAGTGATGGTAGTGGTGGCGTCGTGGTGGTGGTAGTGTGGCGATGGGGGTAGTGGCAGTGGCGTGTGATGGCGATGGTGGCGGTGACGGCAATGGTTGCGATGATGGTGGTGGTGGTTGATGGCAGTAGTGGTGATGGTGGTGGTGACGATGACGGTGATAGTGGTGGTGGCGGCGACGACGGTAGTTGTGGTGGTGGTGATGGTGATAGTGATCGGTGGAGGTGGTGGCAATGGTGGCGGTGGCATCGTGGTGGTGAAGGGTGGTGACGACGGCACTAGAGGTACGATGGCGGCGGTGACGATGGTGGCGGCAGTCGTGTCAGGATGATGGTGGTGGTGGTGATGATGGTAGAGGTAGAAAGTGATTGAGAGAGATAAGTGTTTCTCATTTTGTGCCTGGGAACAAAAAAGCAGAAATTTTTTGATTCTTTTTTCTGTTCCCCAGCACAAAAATTAAACCGGTTCATCCCGGTAACAAAAAAATAAATCGGTTTTACCAAACGAGTTCCTGGAAACAGAAATTAAAAAAGAATTGATTCCGAGAAGGTTGTCATGCACACCCTTAAGATACGAGGCCCCCTCCACCAATACCATAAAAGACACCCTCAGGCCTCAACAACAAAACTATACACGACCAAAACTGATTGTTTTCTTTTTTCTTGTTTTTTCTACTCAAACTCTCTGCAATGGCAGAACTCCAAAAGTCACTTGTGATTAAGCTTCATAGGGATGGTGCAAAACGTTCAAGAATAGTCCAGGAAGAGTGCCAACAATTGGAGATCGCTGATTTTCGTTACAAGAAAATGAGAAACGAGGCTTCTGAAATTTCTCCACCAATGAAAATGAGTAGAACAACTGAACACCCACCAACAAAATCTTTCATCAAAGAAAACTCCAGAAGAATGTCAAGAACTGTTTCCCAAGGTTGTGAGTGGAAGAAGGATGGTGCAGAGTGCAAGAAAGAGAATAATCAAAGGGTAGATAACATGGACAGATACAAAAGGATGCAATGTTGGGTGATCTTGAAGAGGTTGGTGGTAGGAAGAGATGGTTGGGTGATGAACCCTTAGTTCATCAGGTTTTTAAGCATGAATTAATATCAATTTGTGTGATTAAATGGATGGAAAAGAGGTTAATGTCCTGGAAATCTCTCCAATACAAGTTCTGAAGCTTATGTTGAAAATTTACATTGTTTTTGTAGGGAAATGAAGCTCAAGAAGCAAAAGAGAGAAGGAAGAAGATTCTGAAGAATGGGAAAATTCTAAGTGTTGGGCGCTAAAACGCCCAAAACTGAGCGTTTTAGCGCCCTGTTGCACAAAAGATGCTGGTGCTGAACATTAAAACGCCCAAAACTGAGCGTTTTAGCGCCCAAGACAGTTAAAAGCAGTTGGGCATCCGTCAAAGTTTAGCGCTAAAACGTCCAGAAATGAGAGTTTTAGCGCCCATGTCAGTTTTCAGTTGTAATTTGTAAATTATAAAAGGACAAGGGGCCTTCACATTCTGACAGATTCGAGATATCAGATCCAATCTATCATATCTCATTCTGACTTTTCCCATCACACTAGGAGAAGGGAGATCAGATCAGGTCTTTCATAGATCTGATATGACTCCTCATTTTCTCTGAATTTCCAAATTCTTTAGGATTCGTTCTTGTAATAGTTAGTATTTCCTATGTAATTGTACTTGGAGATTGAAGACTCAACTATCATGACAATGGAGTTTGATCTATCTTTCTTCTCTTGTTTGTATTTCAATTATGTCTGAGTAGAGTCCTTTGTAGTCTGATTCAATGGAACTCAAGTTTGAATTTATGAATGGTTAATTAGATGTTTTGTTTATCTATTATGTGATTGTATGAAGTTGTCTTGATTAATTCTTCATGTTGAGGGATAGTGTAGAACAGACATGTTTACATTATATCTCTATTTTTGACAACTTCATCATCAGTGTTCTAGTAGTCAAGGGATTGATGCTAGGATTTTGATGTGATCTTAAGACCTTAGTAATTAATGCATGTATTAAGAAAGGAATCACCAAGGGATTGGGGTTTCTGATTAATGTGTCTATCAGGGTAGTAAGGGATTACATCTTGAGATGATAAGTAAAAGGTTGATTAACATCACATGGAAAGGAATTCATCATATGATCAATTTTTATATGGGTTATCATGGAGGAAAGTTGTTTTCTGACTACTTGTTGTTTTTATTAATTCCTAATCCATATTTACTTTGTGTCAATTTACTCAAAATCAATTTTCTGGTGACAAATTATTCATGATTTTTACAAACTCTTATTTGATTCAAATTAGTTTTCTATGGTATATTGGTGTTTGAACACAATTCCTCGTGGGAACGATCTTTACTCATACGACTAGTGCACTTGCTAAACGTCCAACAAGTTTTTGGCGCCGTTGCCGGGGATTTGTTCTTCAACATTGACAGACACCATTGATATTTGACATTGAATCTTTTATTTTTCAGCAATTTAAATTTATGTTTGAATTTTTGTTCTTTCTGGTCCAGAGCGCTAAAACGTTCAGACGTGACCATTTTAGCGCGATGCGACGCACATCAATGTGCACATGTCTCTGGAGACCAGCGCTAAAACGCTTGATTTCAACGTTTTAGCGTTGGTCCACTCATATGATTTACATGTTTCTGGGAAGTTTTCTCTTAGTTTTATTTTGTTGTTAGTTTAGTTTTGTAATTCAGTTAAGTACATTGGGATATTCACTGTTTTTGCATGATGCACATTATGATAGTACTGATGCTATTGGTTTATAAATGAATGTGTTTCAGTGATCCATTGCTGTTTCAGATTTGAATTAGTTGCTGGGGACAACAACGTTTAAATCTGGGAATTGGGTGTGAATGAATGGCATGCAAACATCATGGAGATGTCACACAAATTGATGAGCCAAAACAGGGAAATATCTCAATCTTTTTCTTTTTGTTTTTAAGTTTTCTGTGTGATTTAGATTTTAGCTGTAATATTGAATTTGGATTTCAGATGTGATATGGAATTCCATGAGGATTTGACTGATCAAAGTTTTATATGATTGATCAAATTAAAGGATACAATCTTATACCTTGCATGCTGAACTTAAATGAAATGATTGCATGACTCATTCAATGTGTAAGAGTAGAAAGATTAGTTTTGATGCATATAGAGAAAGTCAAGCATGCACTCTGAACTGTGAGGAAATTGAGCCTATACAGAAATTTTTTTGTTCAAAGAGCACTTCACTGCATGAATAGCTCTAGAACTTGCCATGTTTCTTGCTTTAAATGGTTGATGATGTGTAGGGTAGAGGCATTTCCTTCTTGAACCAGAAAGTCAAATGGCCAACCTTTAAGTTCCAATTGCATGAAACACTTGAGCCTAGCCTGTTGTCTATCAAGCCAAGAACCACATTTATTCCAATCCTTCAGATTAAAAGTTTCAGATAAGTGATAAGGGATGGAGTGTTCTGTGGGGAGGAAAGTGTTTTTGCAATAAGTGAATGCAAGGTGTTGGAAACATAAGAAAGAAAGAAGGAAAAGAAAGAAAAGGTTGTGAAACACAAAGTGTTTGGAAGAGACAGAGGGAAGTATTAAAGACACAAAGTGTCTGAAAGAAAAAAAAAATTTGTTAAAGACACAAAGTGTCAGGAAGAAGGAGGAAGAAAGGTTCAAAGAAAAGAACAAGGAATGAAAAGGAAGAAAGTTGAGGGAATTAGGAAGAAATTGATTAATTACTGTGAATTCCCTCTTATCTGAATCTGATTCATTTGATCTGAACTTACCCTTTCACAGAAATCCTTACCTTTAGTCAAGCCACACACCAAGCCTCATTGCTAATCATACCAAAACCTTTTTGATCTACCTTATGGATCATTGTTACTATGAATAGTGAGAAGATGGGCAAGCCTATGGTAGTTTGAGTGCAGTGAAGAGTGAGTGATAAGTACATCCTTAAACACTAGTGTGCAAGAGTGTTAAAATTCTCATAATTTTTGAGAAGTTCCTAGTGAGGGGGTGTTGTTGTTTGGAAGTCTCTGTATATCATCTTTACTGATCTGTTGAAAAGTCACAAATGATGTTGGGCAAATCATAGGAAATAAGAGATTGCATGGTTATAATTTTGTATCATGAAATGTTGATCTTTTGTTAATTGAAGTCCATCCTCATGAATTTCATCTGTAAAGAATCTCAAGTCCTTCTCTGTTTTAATTCATTGCTGAGGACAACAATGTTCAAATCTGGGAATTGTGATGAACCCTTAGTTCATCAGGTTTTTAAGCATGAATTAATATCAATTTGTGTGATTAAATGGATGGAAAAGAGGTTAATGTCCTGGAAATCTCTCAAATACAAGTTCTGAAGCTTATGTTGAAAATTTACATTGTTTTTGTAGGGAAATGAAGCTCAAGAAGCAAAAGAGAGAAGGAAGAAGATTCTGAAGAATGGGAAAATTCTAAGTGTTGGGCGCTAAAACGCCCAAAACTGAGCGTTTTAGCGCCCTGTTGCACAAAAGATGCTGGTGTTGAACATTAAAACGCCCAAAACTGAGCGTTTTAGCGCCCAAGACAGTTAAAAGCAGTTGGGCATCCGTCAAGGTTTAGCGCTAAAACGTCCAGAAATGAGAGTTTTAGCGCCCATGTCAGTTTTCAGTTGTAATTTGTAAATTATAAAAGGACAAGGGGCCTTCACATTCTGACAGATTCGAGATATCAGATCCAATCTATCATATCTCATTCTGACTTTTCCCATCACACTAGGAGAAGGGAGATCAGATCAGGTCTTTCATAGATCTGATATGACTCCTCATTTTCTCTGAATTTCCAAATTCTTTAGGATTCGTTCTTGTAATAGTTAGTATTTCCTATGTAATTGTACTTGGAGATTGAAGACTCAACTATCATGACAATGGAGTTTGATCTATCTTTCTTCTCTTGTTTGTATTTCAATTATGTCTGAGTAGAGTCCTTTGTAGTCTGATTCAATGGAACTCAAGTTTGAATTTATGAATGGTTAATTAGATGTTTTGTTTATCTATTATGTGATTGTATGAAGTTGTCTTGATTAATTCTTCATGTTGAGGGATAGTGTAGAACAGACATGTTTACATTATTTCTCTATTTTTGACAACTTCATCATCAGTGTTCTAGTAGTCAAGGGATTGATGCTAGGATTTTGATGTGATCTTAAGACCTTAGTAATTAATGCATGTATTAAGAAAGGAATCACCAAGGGATTGGGGTTTCTGATTAATGTGTCTATCAGGGTAGTAAGGGATTACATCTTGAGATGATAAGAAAAAGGTTGATCAACATCACATAGTAGATAATTCATAATGGAAATTGGTTCATCTATAAATTCATGTTTGAGGAAAAATGACATCAGACTACTTGTTTACATTATAATTTACATTTTCTTTATTTATCAAGTTTTAATTCAATTCAGTGTAGTTTCTGGTGACAAGAAATCTATGCAATCTATGAACTTTTGTTTGATTCAACTCAAGTACATATGGTTAGTCAGTGCTTGACACAAATCCTCGTGGGAACGATCTTTACTCATCATTTTATTACTTGTACGACTAGTGCACTTGCTAAACGTCCAACATTGGGCTTTCAAACAACCTCTTGATGTTAAATTATTGGAGTTTCCTGATAACCCAAAGGTTGTATCCAAGCCAACAGGTTTGAAGGATATTGAGTGCAAGTTGAACAATTGTTTGTATGACAGACCTGAAGAATTTGCAGATGATATGAGGCTTGTATTCTCTTATGCATTGCTATACCCTTCGAGGAGTGAGATTCATAGAATTGCGATGAAGGTTAGTGAGAATTTTGAGAGCGGTTGGAAATCTTTGAAGAAAAAATGGATACGTGAGGAAAAAAAAGTATGTCCAAAGGTTGATAGAGAAGCTGCATACGTTTGAATCAAGAATCCTGGTTAGAGTGTTGTTTTGTACAAAATTGATTCTTGAATTACTAGGTTATAGATTTTGTTTCTTTGAGTTTCATTAAAATGAGGGTTTGTAAAAGTTTAGTCTTTTATTAATCCACACAATTTCACCATTCTAAATTTACACAACTATGCAAGGGTTTAATGAAATCTTGTCTCGATTGAGAGTGATTTTAATGCTGGTGAGTGTTGAGAATTGGGTGGTGGCCAACATCCACCTTTGCAAGCTCTGCTTAAAATCACGCAAAAAGAACAGTTAAAATTGAAAGTGCCTTCATTCATAACCAGATGCTTCATGATAGTTGCTGCAGTGGAATGCATCCTAATGGGTTATATTATATTCATATATAAAAGAAAAAAGAATAGTCTGTTTGGGATATGTTAATGCATAATAATTTCTTCAATCTATGTTAATGCATCCTAATGGGTCATTTAGTCCCTGTTTTAGTAAAAATCTAGTATGAATTAATGTTTGAAACTTGATATGAATGAGGGTGTGAATTTAAAAAAGCAAAAGAAAAAAGAATGATGTATTTTAAATTGAATTTCAATTATTGCTAGCAACATTTTTTCAAATATGTTTGTTAATGTGACTTAGTATGATTTATGGTTTAAAATTGAAAATAATTTATGTATGACTACAAGAGTTTTTGAGAAAATTGAGAACGAAGTAACTTAGAATGATAATAATCCAATCAATCATTTGATGACAACTTAATTATCTTTAAAAAAAATAGAGAGAATAGAAATGCCTTAAGCAAAAACTGGGTGGAGAAGCGAGGATAGAAATAGCTAATCTTTATTGAAGAAAATTTGTTCTTCATAATATTATTATTGTTCGCATTATATTATTTTGAATTATCACTTTGATAAATATGTGTGGAACTTCCATTGCTTTTATTTTCAATCATCAACTCAATGTATTATTATTGTTCTGATTGTGTTATTTTTCTTGGTCATGTGGAACTTATTTCACTCAAGAACTTAATATTCCCTCTTATTTAATAAAGTATTTTTTAAGCTTGTTAGATAATTAATTGCTGAATCTAAAATTACAATTCCAGAACCTAATTATAAATGTTTTTCATTTATGAATTGAATGCATATTAAGCTTTCTTCAAGGACCAGATTAAGTTTATTGTTCATTAAACTCATATTGCGGATTTTTAAATGACTTTTAAAAATACTTTAATCAATATATGAAACAAAATAACATGGATTATAATTTATTAGAAACACCCAAGTTGGATCTTGGAAAGATTTTTTAAACATTAATGTCAGTCTTATTAAATTCTCATCTCCAAAAAAGGAGAGGGAGAGAAAGGATGCTCACATCAATCAAAACATGTTTACAAGCACTATGGTCTGTATATATACGCTAAAAGACACCTTTTCTTTGACAAAATGTTCGATCATGCACCCACCAAGTACAAAAGTTGATAGATCTAGACAACTATACCATGATCCCAACCTCAGCTTTTACAAGAAAGAATAAACAAATGTAGGACTAACAAAGAAAAATTCATAATTATCTCTTACCGCTTTAGTTCAATCATACAATACCATATTTCTTCGATTGTTACTTATAAATGTAAGATCCTTATGCTAGAAAGAATTTAGGGAGATCCTAATGCTTTCTTTAAAGCTTTATCTTCATCTTTCACATCCAAATTCTTTTTCCTTTTTGCCAGTTTTCACAACCAAATCAAAATTGGTGCCAAAATCAATCCTTAATATGTAACCCATAAAGCCATAAACAATACACCCTTGATTAGAAATTCAGCAACATGACTACTTGCATTTTGGAACAGCTTCTTTGTTCTGTTTTGTCCTTAAACCTAAAAATGTTTTGAGAACCATTAAAGCTAAGACCAACAATTCAAAACTCCATTAAAGCTAAAAATGTTTTAAGGTACAATTTAAAGAGACCAAACACCAGCTAGCTTAAGAAAGAAGTGAAAACCTCCACATTCATATCCATTACAGTTATCAGTCCCAGCTAAGAAAAAATAAAGCAGAATATAATACCACGTCCAACGATAAGGGCCTATTGGATTGTGTTCTAGTTTTTTTTGCTCTTAAAATTATTTTGTAGAATAGTTAATAAAATATGTGTTTTATGTGTTTTTCTTGTTTTGTAAGTTAAAAATCAAAACACAAAATAAAAACGACTCAGATATGTTATCTAAATTTGATTATAAAAACTAAAAAGTAGTTAAAAATTTTAGAACTATTTTTACAAAACAGACCTTATCAAATAGGTTTTTTTGTTTTTTTATTGTTCTAAAAATAAATAAAAAACTGTTTTTGAAAACAGAATTCAAACAGACCCTAAGATTTCAATTCTCTTTGTTTTAAAAATTTCTTCTCTTTGATGGAAGATTTTATCTTTACTTAAGGTACAATATTGTGGACATAATCTTACCAATAATGGCACCACAATGCATATCTGCATAAGGTTCTTCCCCTGTCAATAACTCCCACATTGAGATGCCAAATGAGAAAACGTCAACCTGTCAAAGTCATTCCACTAGCTAAATGCCTGCCAAAAGATTCATTGATTCCTCTATATTGCTAAACTTCATATGAATGGTCCCAGTTACCTTTTCAGAAACCCGGTTGCTACTACCATTCAACAGCTCCGGTGCCATCCATGGAAGGGTTCCTCGCACACCCCCAGATACAAGGGTATTTCGTTTAATTCTTGATAATCCAAAATCTCCAACCAGGGAAAAAATATTCAACAAACAAAAGTTGCAAAATGAAAAAACAAAAAATATAAGACAACTAAAAATAATTTTAGTAAATCGGCAAACTAATATGACTACTATTTTTTCATTGATGAAGTAAGTTGTACTTTTTTTTTCCTTGGGCTTTTGTCCACCCGTGCTTAGCACAAAAATAATCAACTATATAAGCACAAAAGGAAGTTCACTAAAAAATCCTTTTCATGATTAGAGGGGTAAGGCAGCCAGTATAGCGTGCTGTTGAGAGATAAAGGAAACAATAGAGAGTTCTAGGGTTTAAAAAACTCCCAAATTCGGAATTAAATACATTCAAAGGAAAAACACTATGTATAATATTGATAATTCGAAAGATAAGTTCTATCCCTTCTACACGTACCAAGCAGTTTCATAGACACAATAAATATTGACCAGCATAAAGACCCCCTTCTAGTGTTTCGTAATCCATATTGTATCATAACAGGACTCCTTTTTTTTCTTTTTCTGGTAAATGTATCATAATATAACTTTAATTGTACAACGATTACCTTGACACTACCTAAAACAATGAAATGATACCTCCCCCTAACATAATTCCAGATAAAATTACAATGAAATCATCAAAGACCAAAACATCAATATGATAATAAAAACATTCATTCTTGAAATATTCCATTCCATATAAAATGATAATAAAAACATTCATTCTTAATATGATCTACAAGGTGTGTGTGTTTAGCTAAAAAATGGAACATGGAACAATTTCCAAATTCAACACACCAAGCCTGTGATCTGGAATATTCTAAGAGACTTTGGGTCTTCTAACTTCTTTTGTAGAATTTTCCTTCTCGGCTTCCTCAAGTAATAAATCTTATTCCATTCAAAAGTCCACAATTTCTCTTTCCAGTCTCCACCACATTTATGGCTTGACTACATTGTTGAATATCATCAAGATAAACACCATAGATTGGTAGAGACTTCCACTGAAAACAAATGGACCACTGGTTTATTCTCTAAGATTCTAACACGACCCTCAAATGGTTGGGTTCAAAGTATGGATAAAGCACAGATGAACAATACCTTGTGCTAAAATGTAATATAATAATAATAATGAAGAATGGGGTTGGTAAAGATCAAACATAAAGATATAGAAGGGAGAGGGAGAGGGAATGAGGGATGAAGGGACAGCGAGAGTGAATTTGGATTTAACCCTAGTCTCTCTCACCCCTCCACTTAAATTATAGGAAGTAACATTAAACCTATGGGTAAATAGAGATGTAAAATATGTATGTTATCATAATACAAAATGGCATTGAAAAGAAAATTGCACTGAAGACTCACCAACCGTTCTTGCTCTGAAGCTCTCCCTGCAAAGCAACTCTTTTTGATTCTCTTTATGCTTTACATAAGTAACAGATTCTAACTCTGTAAGTTCATTCCAGATCAAGTGGATTTATATGGAACAAATTCAAAATATTGGCCATGACAAATTTGCGGCCTCTAGTGTCTAGAGGCGGGGAACAGAATAATGTGGCAATGAATTGGGGTGAGGGATAAATTTATCTTAAAATGGTTAAATATATTTAATTTCTTTAATTTTATACTATAATGGGTTAATTGTTTGGATCAATTGTGTATGGTGGTATCTTGAAAAAACAACGACGGTGGTTATGTGTAATTTGTCATTTTATTATTGGTAATGTTAGTGTTGTACATAATTGTTGTGGATTAAGAATTAGGTTTGTATTGCTCAAAGGGTAAAGTATATTATTACAAAAAAAAAAAAAATAGGTTTGTGTTGCTCAAAGGGTAAAGTATATTATTACAAAAAAAAAGTATATTAATATAGACCAAAGAGAATCACCAAAAGAACACTCGTGTATATGATTGCGAGAGAAGGGGGATGTGTGTGAGGAAACTATAGCTCTAAAATCTTGCAATAAAAATATTCTCTAATGATGAGAGAGGTGATGAGGTAAAAATCATTAGTCAATGTACCCACTACTGCAGTGAGGCATTGCCTTACCGTCGTGCGTGTACAACAATGAGGTGTGCAGGGAAAAGTGGAATCATTGTCGTGAGGACCATGTGCTCACCTAAACTGTGTTGAATCATTTGGTTTCCTTTAGGCCTTTAGATGACTACTAGTCTAGCAAATCGGGCTATGTGGGCCAATCAGAACAATCATAATGTTCAATTCTAGACAATTGATATTTTTTATACCAATTAATTTAAAAGTTTTAAATGTAATTAAAATATATTTTTAATATTGGTAATGACAGTGGTTTACAAATGACATCATTTTCTAAATAACTTATTCATTATTGTAATAGCCCAAATTTTGAGTTATGACTGGCACACTGATTATCATCAAATAGCCTGACAAGCCTAACTATTGCAGTGATATATTTAACAATAATAACTCAAATCACAATGCATGTAAGGTTTATCAAATTTACAACATAACTTGCTTGTAGAAATAATATAGAACCTCTATAACATAATAACAATTTTAAGGTTCTTTATGATGTACCTTAGATGATCCGGGTACAAGTATCTCATTTTCAAAGTTGATATTGATTTTTTGTCATGGACAAATTGAAACATGTACTTGTCTTTAAGCCCTCATTTATCTTTAATTTGTGTTTTTGTTTTCGGAAGAGAGGTGACAAAGCTAAAAAAAGTTAAGATGCGCGGTGCATTGTGGGATTCAATTCGTGCCTTTTGTTTTTCATATCTATTCATTAAGCTACTTAAGAAGTTCATTTTCTCTTTGGCACTTTTAATGTCAATAACAGTGTTTGGGGTTAGCAATGAAGTTTCTAGTACAAGGTGGATAGCAAAGTGTTAGTGATGCTATGCGAATTATTAAGAAAGTCTGAATATACTGAGAAATGTTGTTAAAAAGATTTTAATTTTATTCTAAGAGAAGCGTTATTCTTATAATGTAAAAGTTTTATAACCTCTTACAGCCTATTTTTTAACCGTTGATTTCCGTCAATCTAACGGTAATGATTTATCGGGTCACATTTATTATTAATTATTAATTTTCAATAAATTATAACCGTTGGATTAACGAAAATTAATGGTAAAAAAATAAGTTGTGAGAATAAAGCTCCTATTATTCTAAAATTTTATCAAGGACTTTAATTTTGTTTTTATAATTATTTCGGAATCTTAATTTAAAAAATGTTTTAACTATTAATTAACTGGGAAAAGAATTAATTAAATATTGAATTAGTTAAAATGTTTTAAAAAATGTTTCTAAAAGGATCAAAAACACTATACAAGGATGGTGGAGACAGAGGGAGCCGTGAGGATCTCATCAATGAACTAATCAATAAAATGAATTAACTTATGTACTCTAGTATCAAAATTTTGATGTTGTCTGTTATGTACCTTAGAAGATCTGGGTGCAAGAATCTCATTTTCAAAGATACCGATTTTGTTATGGACAAACCGAAACATGTACTTGTCTTTAAGCCCTCATTTATCTTTAATTTTTGTTTTTGTTTTTTTGGTTTTATGGAAGAGAGGAGTCAAGGCCCTCATTTATCTTGTGGGGGTGCATTGTGGAATTCGAGTTGTGCCTCATGTCTTTCGTATCTATTGATTAAGCTACTTTAAGAAGCTTATTTTCCGTTTTGCATTTTTAATGTCAAGAACGGTGTTTGCAGCAATGTTATTAAAATCGGTCCGGTCATTGACCCGGTCGAGGTACTGGGTCACTGGTTCAACCGCATGACCCGGTAATTATATGCAATTTTATAATTTATATTAAAAAATTATAAACATACTCAAATATCTAAAAAAATGATAAAAATTGAGATAATATTAGTGTTGTAGGTATATAACTTATGTAAGTCAATAAGCAAAAAAAATTCAAATATGTTCATTATGATTTATTTTTTTTGAAAAAAAAAACAATTTTTTTTTTGGGACGGGCCGGGTCACCGGTTAACCGACCGGGTCACCGATTTTCATGAAAACCGACCGGGTCGCACCGGTTCTAATGCATGGCCGGTCTGTTGCTTCAACCGGATCGGTTCTATGACTGGTTTACCAAATCCCGGGTCGACCCGGCCGGGTCGGTCCGAGTTTCTTAACAGTGGTTTGGAGTCAGCAATGATGTTTTTCAAGGTGGACAGCAAAGTGTTAGTGATGATATGCCAATTATTAAGAAAGTCTGAATATATTTAGATGTGTTGTTAAAAGGATTTTTGTTTTATTTTTAAATCTAATTAAGCACTTTAACTTTGTTCTTATAATTAATTAGGAATCTTAATTTAAAAAAATGTTTAAACTATTAATTAATTGGGATAAAAATTAGTTAAATATTATCTTTTCAATAATTTTTATTGATTACTATATTTGAATATATATATATATATATATATATAATGATGAAATTATAAAGAAAATTTGCGGTAGATAACTATAATTCCATCAAAGAATAAAATTAGGGGTGGTGAGTTGATATGTTAAAGTTATAGGTATCGCAATATATATATATATAAATAAATAAATTTATAAATAAGTGTGGTTATTCACTGGTTAATGATTTTGTTTTAAATTAATTGGTAAAAAATAATTGAATGCTACAATTTTGTTCTTGAGCTTTAATAAATTTTAAGAAAAACTATGTAACAAAAATAAAGTTTAAGAACAAATTATCGATGAGATTAAACAATTAGATAACACTTGTAACATTTTTTTATTTTTGGTAGATTACACTTTAACATTTTAAAAAATGTAAATAAATAATAGGCTAATCATATATATATATATATATATATATATATATATATATATATAAATTAGCCTATTATTTATTTACATTTTTTAAAATGTTACAATATATATATATATATATATATATATATATATATATATATATATATAAAATAAATTTATAAATAATTTTAGGCTTTCCATATATATATATATATAATAATATATAAATAAATAAATAATAGGCTACATCATATATTTTTATTGCATGGGGTATTGTTGTACAACAGCTTTTATTACATAAGTTATTGTTGTATAACAGCTACTCTGTAGGATAAAAATTTGGGTTATTTCGTATCTCAGGCAACCACGTTGTAAGTTTTTTGTTGGAGGTAAAAGATAGTAATTCAACTTTTTGTTGTACTATATAGAAAATTAGATTATCGTTTACTTGTGCTTCTAGATTACACAATAACCAACATACAATCTTTACAAAGGCAATACATAGAAAAGTTATATTATTTGCACAATAATTATCGTACAAATTTTAGGCTTTTCAAAAAATCAAAAAACAGATCAAATTCAAACCGAATAAAATTGGATTGGATTGGATCGAATTTGAAAAAAATCCAAACCGAATGGATGATTAAATGATCAAACCGAAGAGATTGGATCGGATGATTTTTGCTTGCAAAGCTGATCCAATCCAGATCGCGAACACCTCTAATATTTAACATTTTTTTAAAATATTCAATACAAAATATTAATTATTCATAATTTAATTTTTTTAATAAAATAATATTTGCATACAAATATACAATGTAAGCAAAAACTTAATCATTTTTTCCAATAACCTTTTTTTTTTGGAAATATTTCAATCGATTCATCGCTTCGCAACTAATCCGATTCGGGCCGGGTCCAGTATTAAGGCTTTAAACCCCTCCCAAAGGTAGTACTGGGGGAATTCGAACACATGCTCTCACCCCACATGCTCAGCTCCCATGCGCCAACTGAGCTACCATCATTTGGTTTTTTTCCAATAACCTTGAACCGTTGTTTTTATATAAAAAACATAGAACTCCTCACTTTTGATTATTTTCTTGAATAAAGATATTTTCATTCATTAATACTTACCATCGAGATTTTTATTAATTATAATATTTTCAATACATGTGAAAATTTTAACGGATTAATTTTCTTAGTAAAAATTAAAATTCAACAAGATTTTTATAGCACTCTCAATTGTTTTGTTGCCTCAAATCAAGTAATACATAAATTTTAAATAAGTTTCATAAATTTTCTTACTACAGTTTCAGTTTTACTCTTTTAATATTTAAAAAAATGTAAAGAGATGTTTATAACTATCGAAGTGATGTAGAAATTTTAAAAGATTAGATATAATTATATAATTAATAAATATGTAATTGAAAACTTAATATCAAATAACATAACCACTTCTTTTGCACGTGAGACTATCTATTCCAAAAAAAAAAAAAAAACTAAAATATACAGAGCACCGTCCACCAAAACTATAAACGACAAGTCCTGTTTCATGGTTACTCAAAGATACAGACACCCTCCTCCAATCCTGTTTTCTCAGTTGAGCGCTCGTTCTGGTTTCTTACCTTCTGCTCCTTCGAACTCTAGAGACAGTTGAGCGCCTCTAGAGTATGACAACAAAATAGAAATTGTGCTTTCATCAAAAGGCTTGTATGAACATACGGTGGCGATTGTCCATCCTAGCCCCTCTCTTGTTCCACAACTGAGAAGGTGAGATAAGCAAGAGAGGGGAAGAAGAAATTATAGCACAATAAGGAAGTGCAAGAAATGG
Source organism: Gastrolobium bilobum (assembly GCF_033153095.1). Classification (NCBI taxonomy): domain Eukaryota; kingdom Viridiplantae; phylum Streptophyta; class Magnoliopsida; order Fabales; family Fabaceae; genus Gastrolobium; species Gastrolobium bilobum. Next base: position 46,484 of record NW_026899156.1, on the reverse strand, counting down.
AAGAACGATGTGAGCAGAAGCGCCAAAGGCAGTGAAACAGCAGGACAAAAGGATTGCTAGAATTGGGAGGTGGAGAGGAAAGGGAAAATGTGGAAAAAAGAGGAGGTGAAGCAAGAATGGATGGAGGTGGAGGAGATGGATGTGGTTGATGCTGAGTATGGAAAATGGAACTCGTTAGAGAGCACATCCTTTGAAATATAGAGCCATCCATTAGAGGAGAGAGATTTTTCCCCTTTATGATATGCCAAGTAGCCTAGGAAGGTGCACTTAATGGATCTAAAATCCAGTTTATGAAGATTATAAGGATGCAAGAGCAGGAAATTGACGCAGCCAAATACCTTCAACAAACTATAATTTGGGATTTATTGAACAAACGAAAAGGGAACATCATTATCATTGGATGCAGTAGCAAACAATTGATTTAAGTAAACAGAAGTGAGGAATGCATGATCCTAGAAGGTAAATGGTAAGGATGCATGTGCTAGAAGTGTTATACCCACCTCTACAATATGCCTATGCTTACATTCTATAGTGCCATTTTGGTGATGAGTGTAAGGGAAAATTAGGCGGTGAACAATACCAAAGTCAGCTAGGGCCTTGGAAAATGGCCTAAACTCCCTACCTTAATCAGTTTGGATAGCCTTTATTTTCTTGGTAAGATAAAGCCAAGTGTATGGTGTGCGAGCATCAACGAACATAACCTAGTAGGAGTAGCCACCAGAAGAAACCATGGGTGCATGGCCCCAAAGATGACTAAAGATTCTGTGTACTGATTCAGTGTATGTAGATGAGGCAGAAGAAAGTAAGCAATGAGCTTTACCTAAACAGCGTGCAGAACAAAATCTGCAAGAGTTTTATTATTGAATGCTGCCTGAATGGTAGAATACTGAGTTCGAAAACAGGCTTAACAACCTTAGAAAGGGGAGTGGGATGCAGTTACAGTTAGAGGGGTGTGCAAAATAACCAAAAAATGGGTCGAACTATGAACCGAACCGAACCGTCCCATAATATAACCGGTTTTTAAAAACAAGTTTATGAACCGAACCCGTTTTTAAAGAACCGGTTCATGAACCGAACCAGTTTTTAGAACCGGTTTAAGAACCGAACCGGTTTTTAGAACCGGTTTAATAACCGAACCGTTTCCTAACCGAACCGAACCATTTTCAAGCCGAACCAAGTTAATTTTTATAACTTTATTTTTTAAATTTTAAATTTTTTTTATTTTCAAAAGAGGGTCGACCCGAACCGGTTTCGAACCGGTTCCGAACCACTTCCGAACCGAACCAGTTTTGAACCGAATCAAACCACTTTTGAACCAAATCATTTAAACCAATTCGGTTCGGTTTTTCAAAAAATCCGGTTCGGTTCGACCCATGGACATCCCTAGTTACAGTAGGTGTGTGATGATGAGAATGAGATACACTATGTACCCATTGGGTGTCCTAATCTACATTCAGGGTAACAAGACAGTTGTTATTACAGATATGATAATCTCACTGACTGTTACTACTTTCACTGAGAGTTACTTCTTGATGTACACATGTAGTTTAATGTCTGACACATCCCAACATATAACAATGTATTTCTATGCTTCTCAGTTCTCACACACAATATGAACTGCATGCTACCAATATGAATGCTTTCGGTGAAGTATTCGTCATTTGGTGGAATAGGACTGCCCTTTTGTAAAACCTTGTTTTGCTATTTTCTTGTATCTTTATTTTCCAGTGTATATTGCATTCCAAAAAAAAAAAAAACAAAGAAATCCTTTATCACGTGCTAAAGATTATTCTAATTTGGTGAAAACATGTTTCTTTTGAAGAAATCCAAATCTTAAAAGCATAAAGGAGCTAATTTACAAGAAGGGATATGCGAAAATAGATAAGCGAAAAGTTCCTTTGACGGATAATAACATCATTGAGCAGGTAATATATTGTATTGTTGGACTTGTTTTCCTTTGACTTTGCCGCTAAATTGCATTTGTAATTCTCCCATTTTGCCATGCAGGAGGAATTAGGAAAGTTTGGCATTGTATGCACAGAAGACATGGTGCATCAAATTGATAATGTTGGTCCGCACTTTAAGGAAGTTGTCAAATTTATGTGGCCCTTTGAACTCAACAAGCCAGCTGATGGATTAAAAGGATCAAAAACACTATACAAGGATGGTGGAGACACAGGGAGCCGTGAGGATCTCATCAATGAACTAATCAATAGAATGAATTAACTTATGCACTGTAGTATCAAAATTTTGATGTTGTCTGTTATGTACCTTAGATGATCTGGGTGCAAGAATCTCATTTTCAAGGCCTTTTGACTCTAGTGGAGTCTTTTTTAAAAACTATCACCGGAATAATTTCACTGTGAAAAGATATACCACAACAATGCATTACGACGCGGCATAGTGCAGATCATGTTGAGAAATGATAGTATATCTGCCGCGTTCTTTGCATGAATGGGGACCAATCACGGGTTGGTGGGGAGAATATTGCAGTCTGCTACCAACGCAGGGCAGTGCAACCTGAACGTGATCCATGCTCCACCGCGTCCCAGCAGTCAAAATATATGGTTTTAATATGTCATATGAACATAAGAATATATATGTTTGACGTAAAGGTACATAAAAACTAAATTTTATCCAATTAAATATAAAAAAGACATAAAGTTTAATAATTTTAATACCAATTAAATATACAACAGTAATAAAGTTTAATAATAGTAATACCAATTAAATATACAACAGTAATAAAGTTTAATAATATTAATATAGCATATTTAACAAATTTAATAGATTAAATAATACTAATATTACAAGCTTTTTATGAAATTAAATATTAAATAGTAATAGTATAAATAATATCAAATTATAAAATCTAAATACACTAACCTAACTTTTAACGCTAACAAATATCGAAACTCAAAAAACAACATAAATAAGACCACTAACCTAATATATTTAATAATACATTTATATCATATTTAACTGCCATACCAATAATAATAACAGCTTACGCATTTACATTCAATCATAATAACATCTTATTTAATTAAATACAATCATAATCGTATTTTGTATAAGCTGGCCAGAAAACAAAAACAAAACCTGGAAAGAATCTTATTTAATTTAATTAAATACAATCACAATCATAATCTTATTTAACACCTAATATTTTGAAATAATATTTTTGTGGGTTATGGATATCCATATAATTATATTATTTATAACAGTGATAATAATTTTTTTTTAAGTTTTTGCAGAAAAAATTCAAATATTTAATATGATTTATGTTTCGTTAATGATAGTCTATAATTACTTGAATATTATAGTTATTCATAAAATAATATGATTATTACGAAAATATTCCAAATTTTCAAATGAATTTTTTACAATACATTTAATATTTTTGAATTTATATCGGTTGTGCCAGACCAATTGAAATTATTTGTGGTTTTAAATTATAACTAATTGAAGTATGATGTTTTCAACTGACCGAATCATTTCAATTATTTTTAAAATATGGGTTCATTCTTTTTTTCATATAAGTTACCTGCAGTAAAATCAATACGACATCATTTTGGGTGAAAATTATGATGTTTTTGTCATTTTAATTTTGTCTTTATATTTATAATTTTTTAATCTTTCAATCCCAAAACGACGTCGTTTTGAAAATAAATACAAATAATTTATGCGCAGTAATTTTTATTAAAATATTTTCCAAAATAAAAAAAAAGTTTTCAATTTGGTAATGAATTAAGATGAAGTTGGTGCCATGATGTAATTGCTTACATCACATTTCTACATGGAATTGAATAATATACTAGAATCCAAAAGGATACGAGAAAACAATGCTTGGCTGACTTTAGCCATGACACACGGGAACTCTAATATTGATTACGTTTCAACTTAGAAGGTCGTAGAACTTGGCCAGTAGCTTTCTGTCCATAAAAAAATACAAAAAAAATAAAAAATCCGAGAAGATGCCGGGGCTAACAGCTCCAAAGATTTTTTTTATATTTACAGGGATTGGAAAACAAAATTTTACTTAAACTGAATCAACTGCCACTCGAATAAATTCTCTTTGTGCTGGGACGCGGTGCAGCAGGGATCACGTTCAGGTTGCACTGGTACGCGGCTCTCTTCCTACCGCTTCCAGTTGCATTTATTGCACTGCCCTGCGTTGGTAGCAGACTGCAATATTCTCCCCACCAACCCGTGATTGGTCCCCATTCATGCAAAGAACGCGGCAGATATACTATCATTTCTCAACATGATCTGCACTATGCCGCGTCGTAATGCATTGTTGTGGTATATCTTTTCACCGTGAAATTATTCCGGTGATAGTTTTTAAAAAAGACTCTACTAGAGTCAAAAGGCCCATTTTCAAAGATACCGATTTTTGTTATGGACAAACCGAAACATGTACTTGTCTTTAAGACCTCATTTATCTTTAACTTTTGTTTTTGTTTTTTGGTTTTTTGTTCTTCGAGTTGTGCCTCATGTCTTTCGTGTCTATTGATTAAGCTACTTTAAGAAGATTATTTTCCGTTTTGCATTTTTAATGTCAAGAACGGTGTTTGGAGTCAGCAATGATGTTTTTCAAGGTGGACAGCAAAGTGTTAGTGATGATATGCCAATTATTAAGAAAGTCTGAGTATATTTAGATGTGTTGTAAAAAGGATTTTTATTTTATTTTTAAATCTAATTAAGCACTTTAACTCTGTTCTTATAATTAATTAGGAATCTTAATTTAAAAAAAATGTTTAAACTATTAATTAATTGGGATAAAAATTAGTTAAATGTTATCTTTTCAATAATTTTTATTGATAACTATATTTGAATAGAGTTGAGTGTTTTAATTGGTTATAACAAAAGTTTATCCCCTAAATTTAATGATGAAATTATGAAGAAAATTTGCGGTAGATAACTAAATAATTTCATCAAAGAATAAAATTAGGGGTGGTGAGTTGATAACAATGCTGACAGGTGAAGTGTGGTTATTCACTGGATAGCTTTCAAATACATGTGTTAACTGGTTAATGATTTTTTGTTTTAAATTAATTGGTAAAAGATAAATTGAATACTACACTTTCGTTCTTGAGCTTTAATAAAGTTTAAGAACAACTATGCAACAAAAAAAAAGTTTAAGAACAACTTATCGATGAGATTAAACAATTAGATAACAGTTGTTTATATAATTGTTTTTGTACATTAAAAATGAAATCAATTTAAAATTGCAAAATGACACATGTTTTGATTTTTAAGTATATATTTCTTTTGTATAAATAATTTGATATTTGCTTTAGTTTTTGTGTGTGAGTTTTATTTTTAACTTCTCTTCTTTTTATATATAAAAATTTAGTCAAACATAATTTTATAAAAATTCTTATCATGAAATTATTATTATTTTTTTAATAATGAACATAAAAAAATCTATATTTTAGAATATAAGTATTAACAAAGAAGAGAATTAGGGGTAGAGAGCTGATAACAACGCTTACAAGTGATATGCATTTACTCACCGGATAGCTTTAAAATATATCTGTTAACTGGTAAGTGATTGTTTATTTTAAATTAACTGGTGATTCTAAATTTAAGTCTAGTTAAAAAATATAATAAAATAAATTATATACTACAATTTCGTGGTTGAGCTTTAATTAAGTTTAAAAACAACTTGTCGTTGAATTAAAAAATTAGATAACACAATTGTTTATATAATTATTTTCGTACATTAAAAATTAAATCAATTTAAATAAATATACATTATTTATAATTTAAATTTTTTTTAATGAAGTGATATTTGCACACAAATATACAAGTGAAATATAAGCAAAATTTAAATCATTTTTCTATTTATACTTGAACAGTTAGTTTTATATAAAAAAATAGAACTCCTCACTTTTTATTATTTTCTTGAAAATGATATTTATTATTCATTAATACTTACCATGGACATTTTTATTAATCAGTAATATTTTCAGAATATGTAAAAAATTTAACAGTTTAATTTTTTCAGTACAAATTAGTTAAACAAGATTTTTTTATAGCCCTCTCAATTATTTTGTTGCTACAAATCAACCAATACTGAAATTTTAAATAAGTTTGCATAGCTTTTTTTTACTACATTTTTACACTTGTAACATTTTTTTTTAATTTTTGGTAGATTACACTTTAACATTATAAAAAATGTAAATAAATAATAGGCTACATCATATATATATATATATATATATATATATATATAAACAAATGATGTACTCTTTTAACATTTTAAAAAATGTTAAGTGATGTTTATAACTATAGAAGTGAAGTAGAGATTTTAAAAGATTAGATATAATTTTATAATTAATAAATATCTAATTGAAAACTTAATTAAAGTATAAAAAATTTAGAAACAAAAAATTTATAACGAAAAAAAAAAAGCATACAGTTAAGAAAAAAAAAGATTACATTTGTAACTATTGAAGTGAAGTAGAGATTTTAAAAGATTAGATATAATTTTATAATTAATAAATATCTGGTTAAAACTAAAAGATACAGTTTCCTGGTTACATATTAAAGATACAGAGCACAAGATTAGAAAAAAAAAAGATTACATTTGTAACTATTGAAGTGAAGTAGAGATTTTAAAAGATTAGATATAATTTTATAATTAATAAATATCTAATTGAAAACTTAATTAAAGTATAAAAAATTTAGAAACAAAAAATTTATAACGAAAAAACTAAAAGATACAGTTTCCTGGTTACATATTAAAGATACAGAGCACAAGATTACAAAAAAAAAAGATTACATTTGTAACTATTGAAGTGAAGTAGAGATTTTAAAAGATTAGATATAATTTTATAATTAATAAATATCTAATTGAAAACTTAATTAAAGTATAAAAAATTTAGAAACAAAAAATTTATAACGAAAAAACTAAAAGATATAGTTTCCTGGTTACATATTAAAGATACAGAGCACAAGATTACAAAAAAAAAAAAAGATTACATTTGTAACTATTGAAGTGATGTAGAGATTTTAAAAGATTAGATATAATTTTATAATTAATAAATACTTTTAAAAGATTAGATTTAAAAAGATTTAAAAGATTACATTTATAACGGTTTAATTCTCTCCATTGTTTCCTCGTTATATAAACATACAGAGCACCGTCCACCGAGCACCGTTCACCCTTAGCAGACCAAATCCTGTTTCCTGGTTAACACCCTCCACCAATCCTGTTTTCTTTTTTCTTGTGTTTTCCACTCAAACTCTCTTCAATGGCTGAATCCCAAAAGTCACTTGTGATTAAGCTTGGTGCAAAGCGTTCAAGAACGGTTCAAGAAGACTGCCCACAGACGGAGATCATCGCTGATCATCGTTCCAAGAAAATGAGAAAAGATGCTTTTGAAATTTCTCCGCCACTGAGAATGAACAGAACGACGGCTGAACATGAACACCGACCAACAAAGTGCAGAGTGCAAAGTGCAAGAGAAGGAAGGTGCTTCGGACTGGAAAACTCCAAAAGAATGTCAAGAGCAGCTTCCCAAGTTTGTGAGTTGAAGAAGGAAGGTGCAGAGTGCAAGAAAGAGAAGAAACAAAGCATAGACAGATACAAAAAAATGCAATGTTGGGTGATCTTGAAAAGGTTGAAGGAAGGAAGAGATGCTTGGGCTTTCAAAGAAGCTCTTGATGTTAAGGTCTTGGAGTTTCTTGATAACCCTGAATCTGTATCAAAGCCAATAGGTTTGAAGGATATTGAGGTCAAATTGAACCACTATCTGTATTCCAAACCTAAGGAATTTGCAGATGATATGAGGCTTGCAATTTCTTATGCATTGCTATACCCTTGGAGGAGTGAGATTCACATGATTGCAAGGAGGGTTAGTGAGAAATTTGAGACCGATTGGAAATCTTTAAAGAAAAAGTGGATTCTTGAGGAAAGAAAAAGAAAGAAAAGTATGTGCAAATCTTGATAGAGAAGCTCAAGGTTGCTGGATTCTGTTTAGAGTGTAGTGTTTGTACAAACATGATTCTTGAATTACTAGGTTATTGATTTTGTTTCCTTTTGAGTTTTATTAAAACGTAGATCCTGTTTTTTCTGTTTTTTCGTTAATAAGCAATCCTGTTTTGTAACGTTTGGCTGAAGCTTGTTAAGTTTAGTTTTATGTGTCTGTTATTTGATCCGAGTTCCTTCATTGTCGTGAATTCTGATCTATGGCTTAAAATGTTTTCACCTGGGCCTTCCAATTATTTCAATGTGTTTAAAGTATGTACTTTGCACAAAAACTATAGACAAAAAAGAAGGTTGCAAAAGAGAAGTACCTTTACATTTTGGTATTCTGTACTTAAAATTGAATTATAAGTTCTTCAACTTGAGAGTAAGAGTTTATTTATAAAATGTTACAATTTTATGGAATGATCTTGAGGTCCTCTAAATGATTGTTAGTGGAATTTTGAATATTTTCAGCCTTTAGCTTAGGGAAATTGATCAACCCTATTCGTAGGAAGCTGTCACTTTTCAGGCAATGGAAGCATCCCCCCATCATTTACTCAATTACTCTGTTCATATTTTTTTCAGTGTTTTTTCTGTTTTTTTTTTTTGTATTCTCTTTATGACTTTCCTTCCCCGTCCCCTCTCCTCTCATGTTTTCTGTCATGAACTCATACAAATAAAAAGAAAAAAAAAATTGAGATATAAATTAAAGGTCTAAACTTTAGGATCCAATGATTAAATCTTACTGCAGAAAGAAAAATAGAATCATTTGTAGTGAATTTAGAAATGGCTTTCAAATGATCAAAGTGTGAGACATGTGATGAGGGGGGTGGGTAGCAGGTAATAGGTGCGGTATTCGATTCCTAAGTGTGAGACATGTGATTCTTTAGCATTAGTTTTTCAGGTTTACTTATTAGTAAAAGTCCTTTAATTTTACATTTGTGCCCCTCACCTGTGAAATTCTTTTGGTCATGGCACTGGCACTGTCAAATAATTAATGATTTACTAATTCTTGTACTGAATCTGATATGTCTTTGTTACTTTGTAGCTTATATGTATAACAGTATTAATTTCTGAAATCTTTGTTATTGACTCAGTAACAGTTTTTTTCTTTTTTTTTCTTTCTTTATGTATGAACAGACTTTGCTGCCAGCATAGGTTAACTTTATCATATAGTTCATCATTTTTTGCCTGCGTTGTTGTTGCAGAATCCAAGCTATATGTATTCAGTGGATGACAATGCTAAGTGAGGGAGTGTATGGTGTTTTGGAATTGAGTTGTTATTTTTTAAGGTTTAAATGAAGCAAACCAGTGTTTCTGATTGGTTTCTATCTATAATCACAAGTCTTGTCTCTTTGAATATTAATCTTTCCGACTAGTTTGATATTGAAAATTATAAATTTTTAATCTTTCCAAAAAAGGAGAGAGGGAGAGAAAGGATACTCACATCAATCAAAACATGTTTACAAGCACCATGGTCTGTATATATACGCTAAAAGACACCTTTTCTTTGACAAAATGTTCGATCATGCACCCACCAAGTACAAAAGTCGATAGATCTAGACAACTATACCATGATCTCAACCTCAGCTTTAACAAGAAAGAATAAACAAATGAAGATATCATAGCTAACATAAATTACAAGAAAAAATAGGTAAAGTGTGTTGTGATAACCCTTAAAGCATGCCAACCCCAAACTTGACTGCTTCTTTAAAAGACACTATACAATGTGCCTATGTTTCAAGAAGCACTACTGGGGCTTAACTTCCATGCTAGATAATTCCCTTTTGTTTGATCAAGGTAGAAACATAACCATAAATTTAAGCCCAATGAAATTGTCAAGGATCATTGCATCCTTGGCCGTTCACAGTTATCTCTGTGGCCCCAAAGATCACTAAATATGAGGTGTACGGATTCAGTGTATGTAGTAGATGAGGCAGGAGAGTAAGCAATGAGCTTTACCTAAACAGTTTTATTATTGAATTTGAAAACAGGCTTAACAACCTGTGAAATTGGGTGTCCTAATCATCATTGCCAAAGTTTGTAGGAAGGGGAGTGGGATGTAGTTACAGTAGGTGTGTGATGATGAGAATGGGATACACCATGTACAGTAGGAGGAATGGAAAAGTAAGATGCTGAGATAGCAGAAAAACAACTAGGAATGAGGGCACAAGTGTGTTGGTTGCTTGGCAGAAGTTACTTGCACCATAAGTTTGATAGTAATTTCTCACTTATGCTTTTATGCTTATTACTTATTGCCTAATTCCTGTTTTAGTTTAGGAATCAGATTTAACTCCTTCTTTTTGAGGTGCTTATTCAGGACTTGGTTTATCTCTGTAGTAATTAAAGTTAATTTCAATTGTAATATTTTTGACCATGTGGATTTCCCTTCAAAGAAGAATATGCTACCCACATGCAGGGGGAAAGGAGCATCAGATAGAGCATCAGTGTCGGCTTTCTCATGCAGAGCAAATAGATTCTATTTCTTGGGATATCAGATTGTTGGTCATCTGACATTGATTGTCAAGTCACATGCCATTCTGATTCTATGTGATATATTTAGTTAGTTCTAAAATCCAAATGCTGATCATGAACAAAATATGTAATATCTACTTAAGGGTCTTATTGCATTAATTACTTCTAAAATCCACTTGAGCTCAATTCAGATGATAAGGAAGGGCTTTAGTGAAGTAACGTAGAAAAAGGAAAAAACTGAGCTAGGTTTTGACTAGTTTAATGTTTTAAATAGTCATTCATTAATAAGACTTTCAATTTTCTGGATACAAAATGCCATCCAAGTAAGTATTCAACTAGTTAGATACAAAATGCCATCCAAGTAAGTATTCAATACACTTTCCTTTCATTCTATTTACAGACAACAAACTTCAAGATCTAGCACTATATCTCATGTCTAAAAAACATGCACAAACACAGAATGGTCTCTCAGACACAATCATTCAAGCTCTATATCTTCAATTCTTGATACAATCACAGAAGTGCACCATATACATAAAAGGTTCCTAATCCAAGACTACAAACAACTAGTCATTTATTCATGCTTTTCCTTTTTTTGGTGAATTCTGAAGGTGGAGGGTTAAGATTGCAATTTACAATTAGCCAACCTCATCCACAGCTACAACTAAAGGCCCATGTTCATGTCATCCATCCTAAGGCATTCTCTACATGGTAGGAGGTTCCTGCAGTTGCGGTTGCGGCTTCAGAAATAGTTGGTTGCTCAAGCAAAGACAGTCTACAAGTAGGACAAGAGGAATGTGAAAGCAGCCAAGTATCTATGCACCTTACAATGGAATCCATGGTTACATTTTGGTAGCACTCTAACTTTCTCACCATCCATAGAATCCCCAAGGCAAATTGGACAATCTGTGGCTACATTACTAGTAGTACATGAACCATAAACAGCTATAGGTGTCTCAAAAACATAAAATTAGCTAAGTCTTAGGCAAGAGGCAGAGCTATCCCTACTCTTACCCCAAACTTAATGGCACCTATTTCTACTCTTCATAATTAAATTTTCAAGAAAGAATGTGTAGGGCCTACCCGACCCATGTTGTTAGTATCTCACTGACTGTTACTACTCTCACTGAGAGTTACTTCTTGATGTACACATGTAGTTTACTGTCTCTCTGACACATCCCAACAGATAACATTGTATTTCTATTCTTCTCACACTTTAATGATAGTTGCACCTTCCTGCAGTTGTTTTCCAACACAAGAAAATCATATTCCTTTGCTAACCTTCAATTAAGCTATTATTAGGATGAGTGTTTTTAATTGGTTTTAATTTGATGCATCTAGTATTATGTATTCATATCATTTAACAAGTTTTACAAAATATATATTATCAAACTCATTAAACAATCGATAACATATGACTGAATGATAATATATATTTTTTACACTGATCAAAATTATTATTATTTTTAAATTTTGTCCAAGAAAAATGCTAAAATCTTTTGAAACAATAACTTAACAATCTTCCAAATTAATAAAAATATTAAAAACATTTATTATCTGTCTCTTCTGCAAATTTATGTTATGCGTATCTTTTTTAATTCTGATGTTAAAATATTGGAATCCATAAACATATTTAAAATTTAGTCAACACTAGTGTAAATAGGTAAGTCGGTCTACCAGAACCTATAGCCCGGACTATCATAGGAAATAATTTTATCTTTCATAACTTCTAGTAGAGATGAGTTTTAAAGAGATTAATTGATAATCACATGTTTATTGACATTCTCATTTCATACGGAATCAATGTTTGATTTATTACAATTAAAATTACTTAAGGTTACACAGGTGTTATGAAATAGGTCAATCATTTTATTTTAAAAAAATAAGCGAGGTGATTCCTATAATTTAGTCCCCACCATGCTAAGATAATAGATCAGGTTCAAAATATTTTATATAGGCATACTTAATTTTTTTTGTATTTGTAAAAAAAAAAAGGAATCAAAATTTAAAATATTGTCATGAACAACCCCTTAGAAAAATTTATTAACACCAATAGCCCAATATAGTATATTGATAATTATTTATTTTAAAATACTAGGATGATTTTTAATGGTGAGCATTGCTAAGTAGAGTTGTCAAAATGAATTAGTCCACCTTATTAAGCCCGAGCTCATGTGAGTTAGGGTGAAAAAGCCCGTGGGGCTAAAAACCCCATAATAATAAAGATCCCCACATCCTAAAGCTCCAAAGATTTATGGGTTAGGGACATCATTCAAAGTTATAAATTTAAAAAAAGTTCAATTTATTTTAGGGTTAATTTTTTCTGTAAGAATGCAGATAAATTATATGTATTATGCACAAAACCATGTGGTTTTGGAGCGAAAATCAGGTATTTTTGTAATTATAATTTATTCCAAGGTTATAATAGTCTTTATCATTATAATTTTTAAACTTTCAACAAAAAGAAAAAATGACGTCGTTTTGAGAGTGAATATAGATAGCTTATCTACATTAATTGTAGAAACATTAAAGCCTTCTTTTAATCGATTCAATGCTTTCAAAATTATTTTAATAAATAAATATTTAATATTTTCTTAAAATAGTCAATACAAAATATTAAATTTTCATAATTTAATTTTTAATAAAATAATATTTGCATACAAATATACATTGTTAAGCAAAATTTTAATCATTTTTCCAATAACTTTGAACCATTGTTTTTATATAAAAAAACATAGAACTCCTCACTTTTGATTATTTTCTTGAATAAAAATATCTTCATTCATTAATACTTACCATCGAGATTTTTATTATTTAATAATATTTTCAATACATGTGAAACTTTTATCGGTTTAATTTTTTCAGTAAAAATTAATTCAACAAGATTTTTTATAGCACTCTCAATTGTTTTGTTGTCACAAATCAAGTAATACATAAATTTTAAATAAGTTCCATAAATTTGTTTTACTACGGGTGTATTGGATTGAGATTTCAAAGGATTTTAATGGATTATTTTTGGACAAAAAAATCCATTGGTATTCAATTAAGATTTTAAAAGATTGAAAAAAAGTCACGTGATATTCGATTAGGATTTTAAACAAAGAAAAAATGGTATTCAAAAATCTGACGATTTTAATGGATTTTCTATTAGTGTGGATTTCGTGAAACTTTTTAGTGAAAAATATAAATAGGATGCCTCTCTCACAATCTCATCCTAACTCCTAGGATTTTTTGAGATTTCTCTATTGTAGTGTTTTCTTCTTCCTTTGGCGGGTTGACCTGCTTGAAAACAGGTTCGGTCATGAGAGCTTTGTCAAAGTCAAAAATAGCATATTTTTAGCAATTTTCATCATAAAACAACCCAGAAAAAACAAACCAACAAGATTCTAATATAATTCATCTAAAAAACAGCAGTTTTTTTTGAGCTTTTGGAAGTTTAAAAAATAATTCTTCAAGCTATGTATTGCGAATTTTCTTGGCACAAATGTAATGTCCCACATCGGCTGGAGAGGGGAACGAAGCATGCCTTAAATAAGGGTGTGGATACCTTTCCTTGTAGGAGGCCTTTTGGGGTAACCCGAAACGTAAAACCGTGAGCTCGACGGTGCTTGTGCGCGGGGCAAAGCGGACAATATCCTGCTACAGGGTTTGGGGCTGTTACAGAAGTGAGGAATGCATGATCCTAGAAGGTAAATGGTAAGGATGCATGTGCTAGAAGTGTTATACCCACCTCTACAATATGCCTATGCTTACATTCTATAGTGCCATTTTGGTGATGAGTGTAAGGGAAAATTAGGCGGTGAACAATACCAAAGTCAGCTAGGGCCTTGGAAAATGGCCTAAACTCCCTACCTTAATCAGTTTGGATAGCCTTTATTTTCTTGGTAAGATAAAGCCAAGTGTATGGTGTGCGAGCATCAACGAACATAACCTAGTAGGAGTAGCCACCAGAAGAAACCATGGGTGCATGGCCCCAAAGATGACTAAAGATTCTGTGTACTGATTCAGTGTATGTAGATGAGGCAGAAGAAAGTAAGCAATGAGCTTTACCTAAACAGCGTGCAGAACAAATGCAAGAGTTTTATTATTGAATGCTGCCTGAATGGTAGAATACTGAGTTCGAAAACAGGCTTAACAACCTTAGAAAGGGGAGAGGGATGCAGTTACAGTTAGGGGTGTGCAAAATAACCAAAAAATTGGGTCGAACTATGAACCGAACCGAACCGTCCCATAAAATAACCGGTTTTTAAAAACAAGTTTATGAACCGAACCGGTTTTTAAAGAACCGGTTCATGAACCGAACCGGTTTTTAGAACCGGTTTAAGAACCGAACCGGTTTTTAGAACCGGTTTAATAACCGAACCGTTTCCTAACCGAACCGAACCATTTTCAAACCGAACCAAGTTAATTTTTATAACTTTATTTTTTAAATTTTAAATTTTTTTTCTTTTCAAAAGAGGGTCGACCCGAACCGGTTTCGAACCGGTTCCGAACCACTTCCGAACCGAACCAGTTTTGAACCGAATCAAACCACTTTTGAACCAAATCATTTAAACCAATTCGGTTCGGTTTTTCAAAAAATCCGGTTCGGTTCGACCCATGGACATCCCTAGTTACAGTAGGTGTGTGATGATGAGAATGAGATACACTATGTACCCATTGGGTGTCCTAATCTACATTGGCAGGGTAACAAGACAGTTGTTATTACAGATATGATAATCTCACTGACTGTTACTACTTTCACTGAGAGTTACTTCTTGATGTACACATGTAGTTTAATGTCTGACACATCCCAACATATAACAGTGTATTTCTATGCTTCTCAGTTCTCACACACATTATGAACTGCATGCTACCAATATGAATGCTTTCGGTGAAGTATTCGTCATTTGGTGGAATAGGACTACCCTTTTGTAAAACCTTGTTTTGCTATTTTCTTGTTTCTTTATTTTCCAGTGTATATTGCATTCCAAAAAAAAAAAAAAAAAAAAATGACAAAGAAATCCTTTATCACGTGCTGAAGATTATTCTAATTTGGTGAAAACATGTTTCTTTTGAAGAAATCCAAATCTTAAAAGCATAAAGGAGCTAATTTACAAGAAGGGATATGCGAAAATAGATAAGCGAAAAGTTCCTTTGACGGATAATAACATCATTGAGCAGGTAATATATTGTATTGTTGGATTCCTTGTTTTCCTTTGACTTTGCCGCTAAATTGCATTTGTAATTCTCCCATTTTGCCATGCAGGAGGAATTAGGAAAATTTGGCATTGTATGCACAGAAGACATGGTGCATCAAATTGATAATGTTGGTCCGCACTTTAAGGAAGTTGTCAAATTTATGTGGCCCTTTGAACTCAACAAGCCAGCTGATGGATTAAAAGGATCAAAAACACTATACAAGGATGGTGGAGACACAGGGAGCCGTGAGGATCTCATCAATGAACTAATCAATAGAATGAATTAACTTATGCACTGTAGTATCAAAATTTTGATGTTGTCTGTTATGTACCTTAGATGATCTGGGTGCAAGAATCTCATTTTCAAAGATACTGATTTTTGTTATGGACAAACCGAAACATGTACTTGTCTTTAAGCCCTCATTTATCTTTAATTTTTGTTTTTGTTTTTTGGTTTTTTGTTCTTCGAGTTGTGCCTCATGTCTTTCGTGTCTATTGATTAAGCTACTTTAAGAAGATTATTTTCCGTTTTGCATTTTTAATGTCAAGAACGGTGTTTGGAGTTAGCAATGATGTTTTTCAAGGTGGACAGCAAAGTGTTAGTGATGATATGCCAATTATTAAGAAAGTCTGAGTATATTTAGATGTGTTGTTAAAAGGATTTTTATTTTATTTTTAAATCTAATTAAGCACTTTAACTTTGTTCTTATAATTAATTAGGAATCTTAATTTAAAAAAATGTTTAAACTATTAATTAATTGGGATAAAAATTAGTTAAATGTTATCTTTTCAATAATTTTTATTGATAACTATATTTGAATATAGTTGAGTGTTTTAATTGGTTATAACAAAAGTTTATCCCCTAAATTTAATGATGAAATTATGAAGAAAATTTGGGGTAGATAACTAAATAATTTCATCAAAGAATAATATTAGGGGTGGTGAGTTGATAACAATGCTGACAGGTGAAGTGTGGTTATTCACTGGATAGCTTTCAAATACATGTGTTAACTGGTTAATGATTTTGTTTTAAATTAATTGGTAAAAGATAAATTGAATACTACAATTTCGTTCTTGAGCTTTAATAAAGTTTAAGAACAACTATGCAACAACAACAAAAATTTAAGAACAACTTATCGATGAGATTAAACAATTAGATAACAGTTGTTTATATAATTGTTTTTGTACATTAAAAATGAAATCAATTTAAACTTGCAAAATGACACATGTTTTGATTTTTAAGTATATATTTCTTTTGTATAAATAATTTGATATTTGCTTTAGTTTTTGTGTGTGAGTTTTATTTTTAACTTCTCTTCTTTTTATATATAAAAATTTAGTCAAACATAATTTTATAAAAATTCTTATCATGAATTTTTTTTTTTTTAATAATGAACATAAAAAAATCTATATTTTAGAATATATGTATTAACAAAGAAGAGAATTAGGGGTAGAGAGCTGATAACAACACTTACAAGTGATATGCATTTACTCACCGGATAGCTTTAAAATATATCTGTTAACTGGTAAGTGACTGTTTATTTTAAATTATCTGGTGATTTTAAATTTAAGTCTAGTTAAAAAATATAATAAAATAAATTATATACTACAATTTCGTGCTTGATCTTTAATTAAGTTTAAAAACAACTTGTCGTTGAATTAAACAATTAGATAACACAATTGTTTATATAATTATTTTCGTACATTAAAAATTAAATCAATTTAAATAGATATACATTATTTATAATTTAATTTTTTTTTAATGAAATGATATTTGCACACAAATATACAAGTGAAATATAAGCAAAATTTAAATCATTTTTCTATTTATACTTGAACAGTTAGTTTTATATAAAAAAATAGAACTCCTCACTTTTTATTATTTTCTTGAAAATGATATTTATTATTCGTTAATACTTACCATGGAGATTTTTATTAATCAGTAATATTTTCAGAATATGTAAAAATTTTAACAGTTTAATTTTTTCAGTACAAATTAGTTAAACAAGATTTTTTTATAGCCCTCTCAATTATTTTGTTGCTACAAATCAACCAATACTGAAATTTTAAATAAGTTTGCATAGCTTTTTTTTACTACATTTTTACACTTGTAACATTTTTTTTTAATTTTTGGTAGATTACATTTTAACATTATAAAAAATGTAAATAAATAATACGCTACATCATATATATATATATATATATATATATATATATATATATATATATATATATATATATATATAACATATATATATATATATATATATAACAAATGATGTACTCTTTTAACATTTTAAAAAATGTAAAGTGATGTTTATAACTATAGAAGTGAAGTAGAGATTTTAAAAGATTAGATATAATTTTATAATTAATAAATATCTAATTGAAAACTTAATTAAAGTATAAAAAATTTAGAAACAAAAAATTTATAACGAAAAAACTAAAAGATACAGTTTCCTGGTTACATATTAAAGATACAGAGCACAAGATTACAAAAAAAAAAAAAAAAAGATTACATTTGTAACTATAGAAGTGAAGTAGAGATTTTAAAAGATTAGATATAATTTTATAATTAATAAATATCTAATTGAAAACTTAATTAAAGTATAAAAAATTTAGAAACAAAAAATTTATAACGAAAAAACTAAAAGATACAGTTTCCTGGTTACATATTAAAGATACAGAGCACAAGATTACAAAAAAATAAAAAAGATTACATTTGTAACTATTGAAGTGAAGTAGAGATTTTTTTTTTTTGGAAATACTTTTTTTTTTGGAAATACTGAGATTTTAAAAGATTAGATATAATTTTATAATTAATAAATATCTAATTGAAAACTTAATTAAAGTATAAAAAATTTAGAAACAAAAAATTTATAACGAAAAAACTAAAAGATACAGTTTCCTTGTTACATATTAAAGATACAGAGCACAAGATTACAAAAAAAAAAAAAAGATTACATTTGTAACTATTGAAGTGATGTAGAGATTTTAAAAGATTAGATATAATTTTATAATTAATAAATACTTTTAAAAGATTAGATTTAAAAAGATTTAAAAGATTACATTTATAACGGTTTAATTCTCTCCATTGTTTCCTCGTTATATAAACATACAGAGCACCGTTCACCCTTAGCAGACCAAATCCTGTTTCCTGGTTAACACCCTCCACCAATCCTGTTTTCTTTTTTCTTGTGTTTTCCACTCAAACTCTCTTCAATGGCTGAATCCCAAAAGTCACTTGTGATTAAGCTTGGTGCAAAGCGTTCAAGAACGGTTCAAGAAGACTGCCCACAGACGGAGATCATCGCTGATCATCGTTCCAAGAAAATGAGAAAAGATGCTTTTGAAATTTCTCCGCCACTGAGAATGAACAGAACGATGGCTGAACATGAACACCGACCAACAAAGTGCAGAGTGCAAAGTGCAAGAGAAGGAAGGTGCTTCGGACCGGAAAACTCCAAAAGAATGTCAAGAGCAGCTTCCCAAATTTGTGAGTTGAAGAAGGAAGGTGCAGAGTGCAAGAAAGAGAAGAAACAAAGCATAGACAGATACAAAAAAATGCAATGTTGGGTGATCATGAAAAGGTTGAAGGAAGGAAGAGATGCTTGGGCTTTCAAAGAAGCTCTTGATGTTAAGGTCTTGGAGTTTCTTGATAACCCTGACTCTGTATCAAAGCCAATAGGTTTGAAGGATATTGAGGTCAAATTGAACCACTATCTGTATTCCAAACCTAAGGAATTTGCAGATGATATGAGGCTTGCATTTTCTTATGCATTGCTATACCCTTGGAGGAGTGAGATTCACATGATTGCAAGGAGGGTTAGTGAGAAATTTGAGACCGATTGGAAATCTTTAAAGAAAAAGTGGATTCTTGAGGAAAGAAAAAGAAAGAAAAGTATGTGCAAATCTTGATAGAGAAGCTCAAGGTTGCTGGATTCTGTTTAGAGTGTAGTGTTTGTACAAACTTGATTCTTGAATTACTAGGTTATTGATTTTGTTTCCTTTTGAGTTTTATTAAAACGTAGATCCTGTTTTTTCTGTTTTTTCGTTAATAAGCAATCCTGTTTTGTAACGTTTGGCTGAAGCTTGTTAAGTTTAGTTTTATGTGTCTGTTATTTGATCCTATAAACTATTGGTGTTTCATTTGTACTTTATTTATCAGTAAAGTACATCTTATGTTCAGTTTTTAGGTTGTTCGAGTCAATTTTACTGGAGCATATTGGTTATGATCAGTAATGTATCATAAATTTCATATCTTCCAGTTCAATAAAATCTTGAATTTCTGAATCCTGTGATTTTGGATGCAGAAATTCCTTCCAAAATAGCCAAATTAAACCATGGCATATAAAGTAGTGGTTTATATCAGATTTTCTGCAGACTTTATCATATTGTGAACATCATTACGTGCCTGCGTTGTTGCAGAATCCAAGCTATATGTATTCAGTGGTTGGCAATGCTAAGTACGGTTAAGCAATTTATTTGATGTCCTTCAGTGGTGGCTGGCATAATTAAGCAATTACAAAAAATCTATTCAAATAACAAAGAAAGATTATATATATATGTATATATATATATCATTACATAAGTATGAATACAGTGCCTCATCTATTTTCTCTCCTCATCTCCTAAACAGAAAGGCACACCATAATTAAAAAAACTTTTCATGGTATGATTAAATCATAGCATTCTTTCATCTAATGTTCACTGTAACACCTTAGTGGCCTTCACATGAGTCTGCATAGCTTTTCTTTAGGAATCCCAATCTCCTTGGGTAGCTTCTCTAGCTCACCGTGTGCATCAATTACATAGACAAATCAAATGTATCTACAAGAAGCATTACTATTCATTGCCTTGAATACACACGCATGAGCTTCAGCCAATTTTGTTACATCAACTATTGCTAGCAAACCATGAGAATACATTTCTTGGGCTCCTGCATTAGCACAGGGCAAATTTTTATTGAGGTAGCCTAATAGCTGAATGCGCAAAACTTCACCTTAGAAAAAACAAAAAACAAAATGGACAGATGATATATTACAGACAACAACATAGAGGCAGTGAGCTCATGTAAATATGCACATTGAACCATGTGAATATTAACTTCCTCCAATCGCAGAAAAAAGAATTATTACTAATTTACTGTGATGACTAATGCCAGGGCAACCCAAAGTATATCTTAATGAGCCTCATTGACAAAAATATCTACATACAAAAGAGTTGCAGCATGCAACTTAACACATCACTCATTTACAAGAAGAAAACAGGATATAAAATAAGGAAAAGGGCTTTTAATCTCTCCATAACTTAATATCAACAAAGAGAGTGAGACATATCTTCTCTCTTCACTTAATCATCTCACAATTACATTGCTTTTATCACCGGAAAAAATAACTATTATCAGGTGGAGAACCTTAGTTTACTATTATCTTTTCCCTTGCCAAATCAAATACCAGTTTTAATAATTCTATTTGATGCATGATTGCATAAACAGTTAGTTGGCTGAAGCACATAAATACCATCAGAAACGTTACTTTAAAAGACTTGCATAAATATGTGCTGAATAAGAAGCACAAAGAAGCTTCTGTGAATACTTGAACAAACGTTAGCCTCTGCCAACTTCAAAGGTAAGATGGTAGTATCTCTAATGCCACAAAACATCAAATCGAACTAAAGGGAATGCATGCTAGGAAAGTCACAACTGAGTACTAGAAGACCAGAAATTTTCTAGTACTCAAACATCGTCAAAAAATGGAATGATGAATAT
Source organism: Gastrolobium bilobum (assembly GCF_033153095.1). Lineage (NCBI taxonomy): Eukaryota > Viridiplantae > Streptophyta > Magnoliopsida > Fabales > Fabaceae > Gastrolobium > Gastrolobium bilobum. The sequence goes on along the minus strand of NW_026899156.1, from coordinate 25,081 downwards.
GACTTAAACATCATGCTGTGAACCATACAACTTTTAAATCTGCTAACAAACATGTATAAGTATAACTTAGATACCAACCCTTAGTTAATGTTAAGCCAATTTATATGCGATATGTGAGGACAATAACTTTAATTAACTTAGGTAATTTATTAATTATGACTTTTGGAACTTAGCATTGATATTAATCTTTCTGACTAGTTTGATATTGAAAATTATAAATTTTTAATCTTTCCAAAAAAGGAGAGAGTGAGAGAAAGGATACTCACATCAATCAAAACATGTTTACAAGCACTATGGTCTGTATATATACGCTAAAAGACACCTTTTCTTTGACAAAATGTTCGATCATGCACCCACCAAGTACAAAAGTTGATAGATCTAGACAGTTTATACCATGATCCCAACCTCAGCTTTTACAAGAAAGAATAAACAAATGAAGATATCATAGCTAACAGAAATTACAAGAAAAAATAGGTAAAGTGTGTTGTGATAACCCTTAAAGCATGCCAACCCCAAACTTGTCTGCTGCTTTAAAAGACACTATACAATGTGCCTATGTTTCAAGAAGCACTACTGGGGCTTAACTTCCATGCTTGATAATTCCCTTTTGTTTGATCAAGGTAGAAACATAACCATAAATTTAAGCCCAATGAAATTGTCAAGGATCATTGCATCCTTGGAACAAGTGCAGTCATGACTCGTATGTCAAGCTAATCTGAGAATTTGAAATATTTTTCTACATCAAGATATGTTCTTAATAATGGTAATTATAGTTTGTTGAGTGTAACAGTCAATAGTCTTGTCTGGTCAGTTGCAAACAGCTACATGCCTAGTGAATTTACAGTCCAGCATTTAACAAGCATAGAAGCAATAGTTTCTCATTTCTCACTGGGACTTCTTGCAACCATTCCAGCCATCATCTGAGTTGAAAGTTTAAAAAATACCAACATTGGTTAAATGGAAAAACCCCTATACACAAGGCTCGCTGACTTGCGAGGGTAAGGGTGAAGGTCGATCGTACACAACCTTTACCCCTACATATTTGCAAAGACACGGTTTCTCAAACTCAAACTCGTGACTTTTCAGTCACAAGAAGCAATTTTATCGCTGCTCCAAGAATCAACCTCACCAAAATTAGTTAAAGATTAAAGGAAAAACATGTCATGCCCTATATATCCTCTATTACACTTGGCCAGTTTTGTAAAGTGTTGATAACTGGATGAGCCAAACTCTGCATTCTAATACTAGATTAATACAGGAGTAAAAACTTAAAGAAATGCAATTTAGCCAAAGCAAGCTGACAACCCAAAGTGGAGAAATTTCATTAAATTTCATCATAAAATGAATACCATTTGGTAAGGCATAAGTCAATTGTAATATTTTTGACCATGTGAATTTCCCTTCAAAGAAGAATATGCTACCCACATGGAGGGGAAAGGAGCATCAGTGTCGGCTTTCTCATGCAGAGCAAATAGATTCTACTTCATGGGATATCAGATTATTGGTCTTCTGATATTGATTGCCAAGTCACATGCCATTCTGATTTTGTGTGATATATTTAGTTAGTTCTAAAATCCAAATGTTGATCATGAACAAAATATGTAATATCTACTTAAGGGTCTTATTGCATTAATTACTTCTAAAATCCACTTGAGCTCAATTCAGATGATAAGGAAGGGATTTGGTGAAGTAATGTAGAAAAAGGAAAAAATTGAGCTAGGTTTTGACTAGTTTTAAATAGTCATTCATTAACAAGACTTTCAATTTTCTGGATACAAAATGCCATCCAAGTAAGTGTTCAACTAGTTGATACAAAATGATATCCAAGTAAGTATTCAATACACTTGCCTTTCAATCTATTTACAGACAACAAACTTGAAGATCTAGCACTGTATCTCATGTCAGAAAAACATGCACAAACACAGAGTGATTTGTGCATGTTTTGTTTTTTAGTTAATAAGGATTCGTGCATGTCAGAAAAATAGCTATCTTAGGTGTCGATCTTTAGATGGTGTGATTTGTTTTCACTGCTTTTTTGTTTTTTAGTTATTAAGGAGGGCCAAGCTCAGAAAGAAAACCAAGAAACAAAATTAATACTCTCGTTTTTATATTTGATATGATATTAGATGTTTATGGCAGGGTAGCTTTGTAGAACTTTGTTATATTTTTAGGTTAAAAGGAAGGTGGATGGGTTATATTATATCAAACATGATTCTCTTGTGATCTCGTATAACATCATCTGTTATCGCAGTATAGCTGTAGCTTTCATCCTCAAAATTCCAAATTTTCAATTGAAACTTATAGTCCTGAACGTCAACTTCAAAAATTTTGTGTGGGGAGTTTGAGTTAGGTATATGTTGAGTAGGGGGTGTTCGTTGGGAGATTAGGTTTTAGTATTTAGGAGATAACTAACTTTGTAGAATATGCCTGCAACTTGTTACTACATGATGTCTACATGTAGTTTAATGCATACTTGTGAATAGCCCCCTTTAGCGCGCTATAGTGGAGTTGTGTTACGGTGCAGCGGCCGACTGCCACAGACCGCGCAGCGACGGTCAGGCGAAGTGTAGCGGATGTAGCGGCCGCTATTGCGGCTGAATCGGGGCACTATTGCGCCGCTACAGCAGTTTCTGCAAAAGTGTTCTCGTCGTAGAAGGAAGAGATTTACAACTTAGATACAAGTTAAAGTGAAGATGAAGATTTGGATGTTCATGATTTTAATTAGAATTGCTAAGATAATAGATCAGGTTCAATATATTTTATATAGGCATATTTAAAAAAAAAATTTTTTTTTATCTTTGTAAAAAAAAATGAATCGAAATTCAAAATATTGTCATGAACCCCTTAGAAAAATTTATTAACAGCAATAGCCCAATATAGTATATTGATAATTATTTATTTTAAAATACTAGGATGGTTTTTAATGGCGAGCATTGCTACGTAGAGTTGTCAAAATGAATTAGTCCACCTTATTAAGCCCGAGCCCATGTGAGTTAGGGTGAAAAAGCTCGTGGGGCTAGAAATCCCATAAAAATAAAGATCCCCACATACTAAAGCTCCAAAGATTTATGGGATAGGGTCAAATTGCAGATCATTTAAAGTTATAAATTTAAAAAAAAATTAATTTAATTAAGGGTTAATTTTTTCTGAAGAGAATGCAGACAAATTATCTGTATTAAGCACTAAACGATGTCGTTTTGAGGCGAAAATCAGGTATGTTTGTAATTATAATTTATTCTAAGGTTATAATAGTCAATATCATTAAAAATTTTAATCTTTCAACAACAACAAAAGATGTCGTTTTGAGAGTGAATGTAGATAACTTATCTACATTAATTGTACAAACATTAAAGCCTTCTTTTAATCGATTCAATGCTTTCAAAATTATTTTAATAAATAAATATTTAACATTTTCTTAAAATAGTCAATACAAAATATTAATTTTTATAATTTAATTTTTTAATAAGATAATATTTGCATACAAGTATACAATGTAAGCAAAATTTTAATCATTTTTCCAATAACTTTGAACAGTTGTTTTTATATAAAAAAACATAGATCTCCTCACTTTTGATTATTTTCTTGAATAAAGATATTTTCATTCATTAATACTTACCATGGAGATTTTTGTTAATCAATAATATTTTCAATACATTTGAAAATTTTACCGGTTTAATTTTTTTAGTAAAAATTAATTCAACAAGATTTTTTATAGCACTCTTAATTGTTTTGTTTCCACAAATCAAGTAATACATAAATTTTAAATAAGTTCCATAATTTTTTTTACTACGGGTAGGGGTGTTCGCGGTCTGGATTGGATCGGTTTTGGAAGCAAAAATCATCCGATCCAATCCCTTCAGTTTGATCATGTAATCATCCATTCGGTTTGGATTTTTTTTCAAATCCGATCCGATCCGATCCAATTTTTTTGGTTTTCGGTTTTTTGAAAATCCTAAAATTTGTTTCTTGATCATTGTGCAAATAACATCTTTTGTTTATATTGGTTTTGTAATTTTTTTTTTGAAATACAAAAGCATAAGTAAATGATAATATAGTTTTTTTTTCTGAACAATGAGATATGAAGCTCTACATAGATAAAAAAAAAATTATGAGATGTGACTAGGTTTTTTCCTGGGTTTAGTTTATGGGTTAATTAATCTTGAGTTTAGAAATTTTTGAGCTATGATTGAGAAAAGACCCAAGTAGATAGAGGGGAATTAATATATTGGATTGTATCGATTTTCATCAACTAATCCGTAAACCGATCCAATCCAATTAAAACTAGCGATTTTTTTTTTCAGTTTTAGATTTTTCGATTTTCGGTTTATCGGTTCGGTCACTGCGGTTTGAATCAGTTTGGATCGGTTGATGAACACCCCTAACTACGGGGGTGTATTGGATTGGGATTTCAAAGGATTTTAATGGATTATTTTTGGACAAAAAAATCCATTGGTATTCAATTAGGATTTTAAAAGATTGAAAAAAAGTCACGTGGTATTCAATTAGGATTTTAAAAGATTATTTTAGAGTCCATCTAAATCCGTTGGTATTCAATTGGGATTTTGAACAAAGAAAAAATGGTATTCAAAAATCTGACGATTTTAATGGATTTTCTATTAGTATGGATTTCGTAAAACTTTTTAGTGAGAAATATAAATAGGATGTCTCTCTCACAATCTCACCCTGACCCCTAGGATTTCTTGAGATTTCTCTATTGTAGTGTTTTCTTCTTCATTTGGCGGGTTGACCCGCTTGAAAGTAGGTTCGGTCATGGGAGCTTCGTCAAAGCTGAAAAATAACATATTTTTTTAGCAATTTTCATTATAAAACAACTCAGAAAAAATAAACCAACAAGATTCTAATATAATCCATCTCAAAAATAGCAGATTTTTTTTGAGCTTTTGGAAGTTGAAAAAATAATTTTTCAAGCTATGTGATGCTATTTTTCTTGGCACAAAAATATATAATTTTTGTATTAAAAATAACATAAAACAGTCGAAAATTAACAAGGGAACTAAAACCCTCAAACCAATTTTTGTTTTCCATCAATGAAACAAGATCAATTTAAAGAAAGATTGAAACTTTCATAATATAAACCCTATATTTTATAATAAATATTCATGAACGAAATTCCTTCGCTATAGGATACGATTTCAAACAATTTTTGCATCAATAGATAACTAAAACTTATTTTTCAATAGCCCCAAAGCAATTTAAGGTTTAATGTATCGATTGAAAATAATTTGAGAAATTTTTTAAACTTTCATGTAATAAAACGCAGAAATTCAGATTCGAAATTTTCTTAGAATGCTTAATGAAATTATGCATATGATATATGGTTAAAAAAATCTCATCACGTAGAACAAAAACCCCAAGGTTTCCACGATCAATTGCAAAAAAATTTAAATGAATTTTTTTATTAACTTTAGGTTCTATATGCAAATTTAGAATTATTTTAATAAATAAATAAAAATTGGGTCATATAATTATATATGCATAGCTCTGATACCAATGAATAAGATAATTTTCAACTTTTTGGTCAAATCTAAGAGTAGGAACGAGAAAATATTAATGTATAAAGGATTAGTATATCTTTTTTTTTTTGGTAATCAGATTAGTATATCTTTGGATATGTGGAGAGCTGTTGCTTAATAATTTTGAATGTTTGTTAAAAATTATATTATATTTTACTGATTGAGAAAATTATATTAGGTTTTAGTTTTTTATATTAATATCATTGCATTTCTTTGTTATTTTTTGTATTGACTCTTGTAATTTTGAATCTTTGTTAAAATTCATATGGTTTTTTAAAATCTTACAAATTCATATTGTCCTTTCAAATCTTATAAATTCTATTAAAATCCTTTAAAATCCAATCTTATAAAATCTTGATTGTAAAAAATGTCTTTTAAAAAAGTCTTTAAAGTCCGTCCAATTCTAAATAGATTTTTAAAATCTATAAGATTTTTTATCTTAAAAAAATCTTTGAAAATCCTAATCCAAAACACCCCTACAATTTTACACTTTTAACATTTTAAAAAATGTAAAGTGATGTTTATAACTATCGAAGTGATGTAGAGATTTTAAAAGCTTAGATATAATTTTATAATTAATAAATATCTAAGTGAAAGCTTAATTAAATTGTAAAAATTTTAGAAACAAAAAAATTATAATGAAAATTTGAGAAACATAAATCTGGGAACTCTGATTCTTGGTTGCTTAGGGTGTGCATGACAACCATTCTGTTCCCTAGCACTGTTTCTGAAAAGAAACAATTCTTTTATATTTCTGTGCCTTGAACAGTTTCTGAGAAAAAAAAGTGTTTGATAACATGTTCTATTTTTATTCCGAGAATGAGAATTGTGTTTGATAACACAACAAATAATATAATAAAAAATAATTTCTATTAAATATAAAAAAATTTCGAATCATCACTTTCATTTCCATATGGTGTGGTTGTGATGGTGGTGGCGGCGGGTGGCATGGTGGTGGTGGCAGCGGCGGTACGGTAGTGGTTGTGGCAGTGGCGTGGTGAAAATAGTGGGAGTGGTTGTGACGGCAGTGGCTGCGACGATGACGGTGGTAGTGGTGGAGATGACGGCAGTGGCTGCGACAATGGTGGTGGGTATGGTGGTTGGTGGCGGCAACAATTGTAGCAGTGGCATAGTGGTGGTGATGGTGACAGTGGTTGCGGCGATGGCGATGTCGTGGTGGCGATGATGTGATGATGGTAGTGGCGGGGGTGGTATAATGGTGGCGATGGTGGTGGTGGTGGTGGTGGTGACAGTAATGGCTGTGACGATGGTGGTGGTGGTTAATGGCGGCGACGGTGGCTACAACAACGATTGTGGTGGTTGGTGACAGTGGTGGTGATGGTAGTGGGCGCCGTGGTGGTGGTAGTGGTGGCGATGAGGGTGGTGGTAGTGGCGTGTGATGGCGATGGTGGCAGTGACGACAGTGGTTGCGATGATGGTGGTGGTGGTTGATGGCGGTAGTTGTGATAGTGGTGGTGACAGTGATGATGATAGTGGCGACAGTGGTGGCAGCGGTGGTAATTGTGGTGGTAGCAGTGACGTGGTGAAGATAGTGGTGATTGTTGTGACAGCAGTGGCTGCGACAATAGTGGTGGGTATATGGTGGTTGGTGGAGGCAACAATAGTAGCAGTGGCATGGTGGTGGTGGTGGTGGTGGTGACAGTGGGTGCGGCGGTGGCGGTGGGGGTAGGAGACAGTGGTGGTGGTGGTGGTAGTGGTGGCGATGGCGTGGTGATGGTAGTGGAGAGGGTAGTGTAATGGTGGCGATGGTGGCGGTGGTGACAGTAATGGCTGTGACGATGGTGGTGGTGGTTGATGGCGGCGTCAGTGACGGTAGTGGTGGTTGGTGACAGTGGTAGTGATGGTAGTGGTGGCGTCGTGGTGGTGGTAGTGTGGCGATGGGGGTAGTGGCAGTGGCGTGTGATGGCGATGGTGGCGGTGACGGCAATGGTTGCGATGATGGTGGTGGTGGTTGATGGCAGTAGTGGTGATGGTGGTGGTGACGATGACGGTGATAGTGGTGGTGGCGGCGACGACGGTAGTTGTGGTGGTGGTGATGGTGATAGTGATCGGTGGAGGTGGTGGCAATGGTGGCGGTGGCATCGTGGTGGTGAAGGGTGGTGACGACGGCACTAGAGGTACGATGGCGGCGGCGACGATGGTGGCGGCAGTCGTGTCGGGATGATGGTGGTGGTGGTGATGATGGTAGAGGTAGAAAGTGATTGAGAGAGATAAGTGTTTCTCATTTTGTGCCTGGGAACAAAAAAGCAGAAATTTTTTGATTCTTTTTTCTGTTCCCCAGCACAAAAATTAAACCGGTTCATCCCGGTAACAAAAAAATAAATCGGTTTTACCAAACGAGTTCCTGGAAACAGAAATTAAAAAAGAATTGATTCCGAGAAGGTTGTCATGCACACCCTTAAGATACGAGGCCCCCTCCACCAATACCATAAAAGACACCCTCAGGCCTCAACAACAAAACTATACACGACCAAAACTGATTGTTTTCTTTTTTCTTGTTTTTTCTACTCAAACTCTCTGCAATGGCAGAACTCCAAAAGTCACTTGTGATTAAGCTTCATAGGGATGGTGCAAAACGTTCAAGAATAGTCCAAGAAGAGTGCCAACAATTGGAGATCGCTGATTTTCGTTACAAGAAAATGAGAAACGAGGCTTCTGAAATTTCTCCACCAATGAAAATGAGTAGAACAACTGAACACCCACCAACAAAATCTTTCATCAAAGAAAACTCCAGAAGAATGTCAAGAACTGTTTCCCAAGGTTGTGAGTGGAAGAAGGATGGTGCAGAGTGCAAGAAAGAGAATAATCAAAGGGCAGATAACATGGACAGATACAAAAGGATGCAATGTTGGGTGATCTTGAAGAGGTTGGTGGTAGGAAGAGATGGTTGGGCTTTCAAACAACCTCTTGATGTTAAATTCTTGGAGTTTCCTGATAACCCAAAGGTTGTATCCAAGCCAACAGGTTTGAAGGATATTGAGTGCAAGTTGAACAATTGTTTGTATGACAGACCTGAAGAATTTGCAGATGATATGAGGCTTGTATTCTCTTATGCATTGCTATACCCTTCGAGGAGTGAGATTCATAGAATTGCGATGAAGGTTAGTGAGAATTTTGAGAGCGGTTGGAAATCTTTGAAGAAAAAATGGATACGTGAGGAAAAAAAAGTATGTCCAAAGGTTGATAGAGAAGCTGCATACGTTTGAATCAAGAATCCTGGTTAGAGTGTTGTTTTGTACAAAATTGATTCTTGAATTACTAGGTTATAGATTTTGTTTCTTTGAGTTTCATTAAAATGAGGGTTTGTAAAAGTTTAGTCTTTTATTAATCCACACAATTTCACTATTCTAAATTTACACAACTATGCAAGGGTTTAATGAAATCTTGTCTCGATTGAGAGTGATTTTAATGCTGGTGAGTGTTGAGAATTGGGTGGTGGCCAACATCCACCTTTGCAAGCTCTGCTTAAAATCACGCAAAAAGAACAGTTAAAATTGAAAGTGCCTTCATTCATAACCAGATGCTTCATGATAGTTGCTGCAGTGGAATGCATCCTAATGGGTTATATTATATTCATATATAAAAGAAAAAAGAATAGTCTGTTTGGGATATGTTAATGCATAATAATTTCTTCAATCTATGTTAATGCATCCTAATGGGTCATTTAGTCCCTGTTTTAGTAAAAATCTAGTATGAATTAATGTTTGAAACTTGATATGAATGAGGGTGTGAATTTAAAAAAGAAAAAGAAAAAAGAATGATGTATTTTAAATTGAATTTCAATTATTGCTAGCAACATTTTTTCAAATATGTTTGTTAATGTGACTTAGTATGATTTATGGTTTAAAATTGAAAATAATTTATGTATGACTACAAGAGTTTTTGAGAAAATTGAGAACGAAGTAACTTAGAATGATAATCCAATGAATCATTTGGATGACAACTTAATTATCTTTAAAAAAAATAGAGAGAATAGAAATGCCTTAAGCAAAAACTGGGTGGAGAAGCGAGGATAGAAATAGCTAATCTTTATTGAAGAAAATTTGTTCTTCATAATATTATTATTTTGAATTATCACTTTGATAAATATGTGTGGAACTTCCATTGCTTTTATTTTCAATCATCAACTCAATGTATTATTATTGTTCTGATTGTGTTATTTTTCTTGGTCATGTGGAACTTATTTCACTCAAGAACTTAATATTCCCTCTTATTTAATAAAGTATTTTTTAAGCTTGTTAGATAATTAATTGCTGAATCTAAAATTACAATTCCAGAACCTAATTATAAATGTTTTTCATTTATGAATTGAATGCATATTAAGCTTTCTTCAAGGACCAGATTAAGTTTATTGTTCATTAAACTCATATTGCGGATTTTTAAATGACTTTTAAAAATACTTTAATCAATATATGAAACAAAATAACATGGATTATAATTTATTAGAAACACCCAAGTTGGATCTTGGAAAGATTTTTTAAACATTAATGTCAGTCTTATTAAATTCTCATCTCCAAAAAAGGAGAGGGAGAGAAAGGATGCTCACATCAATCAAAACATGTTTACAAGCACTATGGTCTGTATATATACGCTAAAAGACACCTTTTCTTTGACAAAATGTTCGATCATGCACCCACCAAGTACAAAAGTTGATAGATCTAGACAACTATACCATGATCCCAACCTCAGCTTTTACAAGAAAGAATAAACAAATGTAGGACTAACAAAGAAAAATTCATAATTATCTCTTACCGCTTTAGTTCAATCATACAATACCATATTTCTTCGATTGTTACTTATAAATGTAAGATCCTTATGCTAGAAAGAATTTAGGGAGATCCTAATGCTTTCTTTAAAGCTTTATCTTCATCTTTCACATCCAAATTCTTTTTCCTTTTTGCCAGTTTTCACAACCAATTCAAAATTGGTGCCAAAATCAATCCTTAATATGTAACCCATAAAGCCATAAACAATACACCCTTGATTAGAAATTCAGCAACATGACTACTTGCATTTTGGAACAGCTTCTTTGTTCTGTTTTGTCCTTAAACCTAAAAATTTTGAGAACCATTAAAGCTAAGACCAACAATTCAAAACTCCATTAAAGCTAAAAATGTTTTAAGGTACAATTTAAAGAGACCAAACACCAGCTAGCTTAAGAAAGAAGTGAAAACCTCCACATTCATATCCATTACAGTTATCAGTCCCAGCTAAGAAAAAATAAAGCAGAATATAATACCACGTCCAACGATAAGGGCCTATTGGATTGTGTTCTAGTTTTTTTTGCTCTTAAAATTATTTTGTAGAATAGTTAATAAAATATGTGTTTTATGTGTTTTTCTTGTTTTGTAAGTTAAAAATCAAAACACAAAATAAAAACGACTCAGATATGTTATCTAAATTTGATTATAAAAACTAAAAAGTAGTTAAAATTTTTAGAACTATTTTTACAAAACAGACCTTATCAAATAGGTTTTTTTGTTTTTTTATTGTTCTAAAAATCAAAAAAACTGTTTTTGAAAACAGAATTCAAACAGACCCTAAGATTTCAATTCTCTTTGTTTTAAAAATTTCTTCTCTTTGATGGAAGATTTTATCTTTACTTAAGGTACAATATTGTGGACATAATCTTACCAATAATGGCACCACAATGCATATCTGCATAAGGTTCTTCCCCTGTCAATAACTCCCACATTGAGATGCCAAATGAGAAAACGTCAACCTGTCAAAGTCATTCCACTAGCTAAATGCCTGCCAAAAGATTCATTGATTCCTCTATATTGCTAAACTTCATATGAATGGTCCCAGTTACCTTTTCAGAAACCCGGTTGCTACTACCATTCAACAGCTCCGGTGCCATCCATGGAAGGGTTCCTCGCACACCCCCAGATACAAGGGTATTGCGTTTAATTCTTGATAATCCAAAATCTCCAACCAGGGAAAAAATATTCAACAAACAAAAGTTGCAAAATGAAAAAACAAAAAATATAAGACAACTAAAAATAATTTTAGTAAATCGGCAAACTAATATGACTACTATTTTTTTCATTGATGAAGTAAGTTGTACTTTTTTTTTCCTTGGGCTTTTGTCCACCCGTGCTTAGCACAAAAATAATCAACTATATAAGCACAAAAGGAAGTTCACTAAAAAATCCTTTTCATGATTAGAGGGGTAAGGCAGCCAGTATAGCGTGCTGTTGAGAGATAAAGGAAACAATAGAGAGTTCTAGGGTTTAAAAAACTCCCAAATTCGGAATTAAATACATTCAAAGGAAAAACACTATGTATAATATTGATAATTCGAAAGATAAGTTCTATCCCTTCTACACGTACCAAGCAGTTTCATAGACACAATAAATATTGACCAGCATAAAGACCCCCTTCTAGTGTTTCGTAATCCATATTGTATCATAACAGGACTCCTTTTTTTTCTTTTTCTGGTAAATGTATCATAATATAACTTTAATTGTACAACGATTACCTTGACACTACCTAAAACAATGAAATGATACCTCCCCCTAACATAATTCCAGATAAAATTACAATGAAATCATCAAAGACCAAAACATCAATATGATAATAAAAACATTCATTCTTGAAATATTCCATTCCATATAAAATGATAATAAAAACATTCATTCTTAATATGATCTACAAGGTGTGTGTGTTTAGCTAAAAAATGGAACATGGAACAATTTCCAAATTCAACACACCAAGCCTGTGATCTGGAATATTCTAAGAGACTTTGGGTCTTCTAACTTCTTTTGTAGAATTTTCCTTCTCGGCTTCCTCAAGTAATAAATCTTATTCCATTCAAAAGTCCACAATTTCTCTTTCCAGTCTCCACCACATTTATGGCTTGACTACATTGTTGAATATCATCAAGATAAACACCATAGATTGGTAGAGACTTCCACTGAAAACAAATGGACCACTGGTTTATTCTCTAAGATTCTAACACGACCCTCAAATGGTTGGGTTCAAAGTATGGATAAAGCACAGATGAACAATACCTTGTGCTGAAATGTAATATAATAATAATAATAATGAAGAATGGGGTTGGTAAAGATCAAACATAAAGATATAGAAGGGAGAGGGAGAGGGAATGAGGGATGAAGGGACAGCGAGAGTGAATTTGGATTTAACCCTAGTCTCTCTCACCCCTCCACTTAAATTATAGGAAGTAACATTAAACCTATGGGTAAATAGAGATGTAAAATATGTATGTTATCATAATACAAAATGGCATTGAAAAGAAAATTGCACTGAAGACTCACCAACCGTTCTTGCTCTGAAGCTCTCCCTGCAAAGCAACTCTTTTTGATTCTCTTTATGCTTTACATAAGTAACAGATTCTAACTCTGTAAGTTCATTCCAGATCAAGTGGATTTATATGGAACAAATTCAAAATATTGGCCATGACAAATTTGCGGCCTCTAGTGTCTAGAGGCGGGGAACAGAATAATGTGGCAATGAATTGGGGTGAGGGATAAATTTATCTTAAAATGGTTAAATATATTTAATTTCTTTAATTTTATACTATAATGGGTTAATTGTTTGGATCAATTGTGTATGGTGGTATCTTGAAAAAACAACGACGGTGGTTATGTGTAATTTGTCATTTTATTATTGGTAATGTTAGTGTTGTACATAATTGTTGTGGATTAAGAATTAGGTTTGTATTGCTCAAAGGGTAAAGTATATTATTACAAAAAAAAAAAAAAAGGTTTGTGTTGCTCAAAGGGTAAAGTATATTATTACAAAAAAAAAGTATATTAATATAGACCAAAGAGAATCACCAAAAGAACACTCGTGTATATGATTGCGAGAGAAGGGGGATGTGTGTGAGGAAACTATAGCTCTAAAATCTTGCAATAAAAATATTCTCTAATGATGAGAGAGGTGATGAGGTAAAAATCGTTAGTCAATGTACCCACTACTGCAGTGAGGCATTGCCTTACCGTCGTGCGTGTACAACAATGAGGTGTGCAGGGAAAAGTGGAATCATTGTCGTGAGGACCATGTGCTCACCTAAACTGTGTTGAATCATTTGGTTTCCTTTAGGCCTTTAGATGACTACTAGTCTAGCAAATCGGGCTATGTGGGCCAATCAGAACAATCATAATGTTCAATTCTAGACAATTGATATTTTTTATACCAATTAATTTAAAAGTTTTAAATGTAATTAAAATATATTTTTAATATTGGTAATGACAGTGGTTTACAAATGACATCATTTTCTAAATAACTTATTCATTATTGTAATAGCCCAAATTTTGAGTTATGACTGGCACACTGATTATCATCAAATAGCCTGACAAGCCTAACTATTGCAGTGATATATTTAACAATAATAACTCAAATCACAATGCATGTAAGGTTTATCAAATTTACAACATAACTTGCTTGTAGAAATAATATAGAACCTCTATAACATAATAACAATTTTAAGGTTCTTTATGATGTACCTTAGATGATCCGGGTACAAGTATCTCATTTTCAAAGTTGATATTGATTTTTTGTCATGGACAAATTGAAACATGTACTTGTCTTTAAGCATCTTTAATTTGTGTTTTTGTTTTCGGAAGAGAGGTGACAAAGCTAAAAAAAGTTAAGATGCGCGGTGCATTGTGGGATTCAATTCGTGCCTTTTGTTTTTCATATCTATTCATTAAGCTACTTAAGAAGTTCATTTTCTCTTTGGCACTTTTAATGTCAATAACAGTGTTTGGGGTTAGCAATGAAGTTTCTAGTACAAGGTGGATAGCAAAGTGTTAGTGATGCTATGCGAATTATTAAGAAAGTCTGAATATACTGAGAAATGTTGTTAAAAAGATTTTAATTTTATTCTAAGAGAAGCGTTATTCTTATAATGTAAAAGTTTTATAACCTCTTACAGCCTATTTTTTAACCGTTGATTTCCGTCAATCTAACGGTAATGATTTATCGGGTCACATTTATTATTAATTATTAATTTTCAATAAATTATAACCGTTGGATTAACGAAAATTAATGGTAAAAAAATAAGTTGTGAGAATAAAGCTCCTATTATTCTAAAATTTTATCAAGGACTTTAATTTTGTTTTTATAATTATTTCGGAATCTTAATTTAAAAAATGTTTTAACTATTAATTAACTGGGAAAAGAATTAATTAAATATTGAATTAGTTAAAATGTTTTAAAAAATGTTTCTAAAAGGATCAAAAACACTATACAAGGATGGTGGAGACAGAGGGAGCCGTGAGGATCTCATCAATGAACTAATCAATAAAATGAATTAACTTATGTACTCTAGTATCAAAATTTTGATGTTGTCTGTTATGTACCTTAGAAGATCTGGGTGCAAGAATCTCATTTTCAAAGATACCGATTTTGTTATGGACAAACCGAAACATGTACTTGTCTTTAAGCCCTCATTTATCTTTAATTTTTGTTTTTGTTTTTTTGGTTTTATGGAAGAGAGGAGTCAAGGCCCTCATTTATCTTGTGGGGGTGCATTGTGGAATTCGAGTTGTGCCTCATGTCTTTCGTATCTATTGATTAAGCTAAGCTACTTTAAGAAGCTTATTTTCCGTTTTGCATTTTTAATGTCAAGAACGGTGTTTGCAGCAATGTTATTAAAATCGGTCCGGTCATTGACCCGGTCGAGGTACTGGGTCACTGGTTCAACCGCATGACCCGGTAATTATATGCAATTTTATAATTTATATTAAAAAATTATAAACATACTCAAATATCTAAAAAAATGATAAAAATTTCGAATGTTTTAATATAAAAAATAATAAATTACATATTATTATCCAATAAAAGATCAAACAAAAATATAATGATTGTCATACGGGACTTTAGGTTCAGAAAATGACATCGCTAACTATAAATCAAATCAAAATTCTCTGCATAGTGCACGATTGAGATAATATTAGTGTTGTAGGTATATAACTTATGTAAGTCAATAAGCAAAAAAAATTCAAATATGTTCATTATGATTTATTTTTTTTGAAAAAAAAAACAATTTTTTTTTTGGGACGGGCTGGGTCACCGGTTAACCGACCGGGTCGCACCGGTTCTAATGCATGGCCGGTCTGTTGCTTCAACCGGATCGGTTCTATGACTGGTTTACCAAATCCCGGGTCGACCCGGCCGGGTCGGTCCGAGTTTCTTAACAGTGGTTTGGAGTCAGCAATGATGTTTTTCAAGGTGGACAGCAAAGTGTTAGTGATGATATGCCAATTATTAAGAAAGTCTGAATATATTTAGATGTGTTGTTAAAAGGATTTTTGTTTTATTTTTAAATCTAATTAAGCACTTTAACTTTGTTCTTATAATTAATTAGGAATCTTAATTTAAAAAAATGTTTAAACTATTAATTAATTGGGATAAAAATTAGTTAAATATTATCTTTTCAATAATTTTTATTGATTACTATATTTGAATAGAGTTGAGTGTTTTAATTGGTTATAACAAAAGTTTATTCCCTAAATTTAATGATGAAATTATAAAGAAAATTTGCGGTAGATAACTAAATAATTCCATCAAAGAATAAAATTAGGGGTGGTGAGTTGATAACAATGTTGAGGTGTGGTTATTCACTGGTTGATGATTTTGTTTTAAATTAATTGGTAAAAAATAATTGAATGCTACAATTTTGTTCTTGAGCTTTAATAAATTTTAAGAAAAACTATGTAACAAAAAAAAAGTTTAAGAACAAATTATCGATGAGATTAAACAATTAGATAACACTTGTAACATTTTTTTATTTTTGGTAGATTACACTTTAACATTTTAAAAAATGTAAATAAATAATAGGCTACATCATATATATATATATATATATATATATATATATATATATATATATATATATAGCCTATTATTTATATTTTTTAAAATGTATATATATATATATATATATATATATATATATATATATAAATAAATAAATTTATAAATAAATTTGTAAACAGCTCCTTCCATATATATATATATATAAATAAATAAATAAATAAATAATAGGCTACATCATATATTTTTATTGCATGGGGTATTGTTGTACAACAGCTTTTATTACATAAGTTATTGTTGTATAACAGCTACTCTGTAGGATAAAAATTTGGGTTATTTCGTATCTCAGGCAACCACGTTGTAAGTTTTTTGTTGGAGGTAAAAGATAGTAATTCAACTTTTTGTTGTACTATATAGAAAATTAGATTATCGTTTACTTGTGCTTCTAGATTACACAATAACCAACATACAATCTTTACAAAGGCAATACATACAAAAGTTATATTATTTGCACAATAATTATCGTACAAATTTTAGGCTTTTCAAAAAATCAAAAAACAGATCAAATTCAAACCGAATAAAATTGGATTGGATTGGATCGAATTTGAAAAAAATCCAAACCGAATGGATGATTAAATGATCAAACCGAAGAGATTGGATCGGATGATTTTTGCTTGCAAAGCTGATCCAATCCAGATCGCGAACACCTCTAATATTTAACATTTTTTTAAAATATTCAATACAAAATATTAATTATTCATAATTTAATTTTTTTAATAAAATAATATTTGCATACAAATATACAATGTAAGCAAAAACTTAATCATTTTTCCAATAACCTTTTTTTTTGGAAATATTTCAATCGATTCATCGCTTCGCAACTAATCCGATTCGGGCCGGGTCCAGTATTAAGGCTTTAAACCCCTCCCAAAGGTAGTACTGGGGGAATTCGAACACATGCTCTCACCCCACATGCTCAGCTCCCATGCGCCAACTGAGCTACCATCATTTGGTTTTTTTCCAATAACCTTGAACCGTTGTTTTTATATAAAAAACATAGAACTCCTCACTTTTGATTATTTTCTTGAATAAAGATATTTTCATTCATTAATACTTACCATCGAGATTTTTATTAATTATAATATTTTCAATACATGTGAAAATTTTAACGGATTAATTTTCTTAGTAAAAATTAAAATTCAACAAGATTTTTATAGCACTCTCAATTGTTTTGTTGCCTCAAATCAAGTAATACATAAATTTTAAATAAGTTTCATAAATTTTCTTACTACAGTTTCAGTTTTACTCTTTTAATATTTAAAAAAATGTAAAGAGATGTTTATAACTATCGAAGTGATGTAGAAATTTTAAAAGATTAGATATAATTATATAATTAATAAATATGTAATTGAAAACTTAATTAAAGTATAAAAATTTTAGAAACAAAAAAATTATAACGAAAAAACTAGGGAATGAATTCTCTCACGTGGAAGAGTGATCATGTTATTTGATCACAACCACTCATTTGAAAATTATACATTTTTCTCCTTCTTATTTCATTCATCAAATAACATAACCACTTCTTTTGCACGTGAGACTATCTATTCCAAAAAAAAAAAAAAAAAAAAACTAAAATATACAGAGCACCGTCCACCAAAACTATAAACGACAAGTCCTGTTTCATGGTTACTCAAAGATACAGACACCCTCCTCCAATCCTGTTTTCTCAGTTGAGCGCTCGTTCTGGTTTCTTACCTTCTGCTCCTTCGAACTCTAGAGACAGTTGAGCGCCTCTAGAGTATGACAACAAAATAGAAATTGTGCTTTCATCAAAAGGCTTGTATGAACATACGGTGGCGATTGTCCATCCTAGCCCCTCTCTTGTTCCACAACTGAGAAGGTGAGATAAGCAAGAGAGGGGAAGAAGAAATGATAGCACAATAAGGAAGTGCAAGAAATGGAAGAACGATGTGAGCAGAAGCGCCAAAGGCAGTGAAACAGCAGGACAAAAGGATTGCTAGAATTGGGAGGTGGAGAGGAAAGGGAAAATGTGGAAAAAAGAGGAGGTGAAGCAAGAATGGATGGAGGTGGAGGAGATGGATGTGGTTGATGCTGAGTATGGAAAATGGAACTCGTTAGAGAGCACATCCTTTGAAATATAGAGCCATCCATTAGAGGAGAGAGATTTTTCCCCTTTATGATATGCCAAGTAGCCTAGGAAGGTGCACTTAATGGATCTAAAATTCCCTTCAGATTATAAGGATGCAAGAGCAGGAAATTGACGCAGCCAAATACCTTCAACAAACTATAATTTGGGATTTATTGAACAAACGAAAAGGGAACATCATTATCATTGGATGCAGTAGCAAACAATTGATTTAAGTAAACAGAAGTGAGGAATGCATGATCCTAGAAGGTAAATGGTAAGGATGCATGTGCTAGAAGTGTTATACCCACCTCTACAATATGCCTATGCTTACATTCTATAGTGCCATTTTGGTGATGAGTGTAAGGGAAAATTAGGCGGTGAACAATACCAAAGTCAGCTAGGGCCTTGGAAAATGGCCTAAACTCCCTACCTTAATCAGTTTGGATAGCCTTTATTTTCTTGGTAAGATAAAGCCAAGTGTATGGTGTGCGAGCATCAACGAACATAACCTAGTAGGAGTAGCCACCAGAAGAAACCATGGGTGCATGGCCCCAAAGATGACTAAAGATTCTGTGTACTGATTCAGTGTATGTAGATGAGGCAGAAGAAAGTAAGCAATGAGCTTTACCTAAACAGCGTGCAGAACAAAATCTGCAAGAGTTTTATTATTGAATGCTGCCTGAATGGTAGAATACTGAGTTCGAAAACAGGCTTAACAACCTTAGAAAGGGGAGTGGGATGCAGTTACAGTTAGAGGGGTGTGCAAAATAACCAAAAAATTGGGTCGAACTATGAACCGAACCGAACCGTCCCATAATATAACCGGTTTTTAAAAACAAGTTTATGAACCGAACCAGTTTTTAAAGAACCGGTTCATGAACCGAACCAGTTTTTAGAACCGGTTTAAGAACCGAACCGGTTTTTAGAACCGGTTTAATAACCGAACCGTTTCCTAACCGAACCGAACCATTTTCAAGCCGAACCAAGTTAATTTTTATAACTTTATTTTTTAAATTTTAAATTTTTTTTATTTTCAAAAGAGGGTCGACCCGAACCGGTTTCGAACCGGTTTCGAACCACTTCCGAACCGAACCAGTTTTGAACCGAATCAAACCACTTTTGAACCAAATCATTTAAACCAATTCGGTTCGGTTTTTCAAAAAATCCGGTTCGGTTCGACCCATGGACATCCCTAGTTACAGTAGGTGTGTGATGATGAGAATGAGATACACTATGTACCCATTGGGTGTCCTAATCTACATTGGCAGGGTAACAAGACAGTTGTTATTACAGATATGATAATCTCACTGACTGTTACTACTTTCACTGAGAGTTACTTCTTGATGTACACATGTAGTTTAATGTCTGACACATCCCAACATATAACAATGTATTTCTATGCTTCTCAGTTCTCACACACAATATGAACTGCATGCTACCAATATGAATGCTTTCGGTGAAGTATTCGTCATTTGGTGGAATAGGACTGCCCTTTTGTAAAACCTTGTTTTGCTATTTTCTTGTATCTTTATTTTCCAGTGTATATTGCATTCCAAAAAAAAAAAAAAAAAAAAGACAAAGAAATCCTTTATCACGTGCTAAAGATTATTCTAATTTGGTGAAAACATGTTTCTTTTGAAGAAATCCAAATCTTAAAAGCATAAAGGAGCTAATTTACAAGAAGGGATATGCGAAAATAGATAAGCGAAAAGTTCCTTTGACGGATAATAACATCATTGAGCAGGTAATATATTGTATTGTTGGATTCCTTGTTTTCCTTTGACTTTGCCGCTAAATTGCATTTGTAATTCTCCCATTTTGCCATGCAGGAGGAATTAGGAAAGTTTGGCATTGTATGCACAGAAGACATGGTGCATCAAATTGATAATGTTGGTCCGCACTTTAAGGAAGTTGTCAAATTTATGTGGCCCTTTGAACTCAACAAGCCAGCTGATGGATTAAAAGGATCAAAAACACTATACAAGGATGGTGGAGACACAGGGAGCCGTGAGGATCTCATCAATGAACTAATCAATAGAATGAATTAACTTATGCACTGTAGTATCAAAATTTTGATGTTGTCTGTTATGTACCTTAGATGATCTGGGTGCAAGAATCTCATTTTCAAGGCCTTTTGACTCTAGTGGAGTCTTTTTTAAAAACTATCACCGGAATAATTTCACTGTGAAAAGATATACCACAACAATGCATTACGACGCGGCATAGTGCAGATCATGTTGAGAAATGATAGTATATCTGCCGCGTTCTTTGCATGAATGGGGACCAATCACGGGTTGGTGGGGAGAATATTGCAGTCTGCTACCAACGCAGGGCAGTGCAACCTGAACGTGATCCATGCTCCACCGCGTCCCAGCAGTCAAAATATATGGTTTTAATATGTCATATGAACATAAGAATATATATGTTTGACGTAAAGGTACATAAAAACTAAATTTTATCCAATTAAATATAAAAAAGACATAAAGTTTAATAATTTTAATACCAATTAAATATACAACAGTAATAAAGTTTAATAATAGTAATACCAATTAAATATACAACAGTAATAAAGTTTAATAATATTAATATAGCATATTTAACAAATTTAATAGATTAAATAATACTAATATTACAAGCTTTTTATGAAATTAAATATTAAATAGTAATAGTATAAATAATATCAAATTATAAAATCTAAATACACTAACCTAACTTTTAACGCTAACAAATATCGAAACTCAAAAAACAACATAAATAAGACCACTAACCTAATATATTTAATAATACATTTATATCATATTTAACTGCCATACCAATAATAATAACAGCTTACGCATTTACATTCAATCATAATAACATCTTATTTAATTAAATACAATCATAATCGTATTTTGTATAAGCTGGCCAGAAAACAAAAACAAAACCTGGAAAGAATCTTATTTAATTTAATTAAATACAATCACAATCATAATCTTATTTAACACCTAATATTTTGAAATAATATTTTTGTGGGTTATGGATATCCATATAATTATATTATTTATAACAGTGATAATAATTTTTTTTTAAGTTTTTGCAGAAAAAATTCAAATATTTAATATGATTTATGTTTCGTTAATGATAGTCTATAATTACTTGAATATTATAGTTATTCATAAAATAATATGATTATTACGAAAATATTCCAAATTTTCAAATGAATTTTTTACAATACATTTAATATTTTTGAATTTATATCGGTTGTGCCAGACCAATTGAAATTATTTGTGGTTTTAAATTATAACTAATTGAAGTATGATGTTTTCAACTGACCGAATCATTTCAATTATTTTTAAAATATGGGTTCATTCTTTTTTTCATATAAGTTACCTGCAGTAAAATCAATACGACATCATTTTGGGTGAAAATTATGATGTTTTTGTCATTTTAATTTTGTCTTTATATTTATAATTTTTTAATCTTTCAATCCCAAAACGACGTCGTTTTGAAAATAAATACAAATAATTTATGCGCAGTAATTTTTATTAAAATATTTTCCAAAATAAAAAAAAAGTTTTCAATTTGGTAATGAATTAAGATGAAGTTGGTGCCATGATGTAATTGCTTACATCACATTTCTACATGGAATTGAATAATATACTAGAATCCAAAAGGATACGAGAAAACAATGCTTGGCTGACTTTAGCCATGACACACGGGAACTCTAATATTGATTACGTTTCAACTTAGAAGGTCGTAGAACTTGGCCAGTAGCTTTCTGTCCATAAAAAAAATACAAAAAAAATAAAAAATCCGAGAAGATGCCGGGGCTAACAGCTCCAAAGATTTTTTTTATATTTACAGGGATTGGAAAACAAAATTTTACTTAAACTGAATCAACTGCCACTCGAATAAATTCTCTTTGTGCTGGGACGCGGTGCAGCAGGGATCACGTTCAGGTTGCACTGGTACGCGGCTCTCTTCCTACCGCTTCCAGTTGCATTTATTGCACTGCCCTGCGTTGGTAGCAGACTGCAATATTCTCCCCACCAACCCGTGATTGGTCCCCATTCATGCAAAGAACGCGGCAGATATACTATCATTTCTCAACATGATCTGCACTATGCCGCGTCGTAATGCATTGTTGTGGTATATCTTTTCACCGTGAAATTATTCCGGTGATAGTTTTTAAAAAAGACTCTACTAGAGTCAAAAGGCCCATTTTCAAAGATACCGATTTTTGTTATGGACAAACCGAAACATGTACATGTCTTTAAGCCCTCATTTATCTTTAATTTTTGTTTTTGTTTTTTGGTTTTTTGTTCTTCGAGTTGTGCCTCATGTCTTTCGTGTCTATTGATTAAGCTACTTTAAGAAGATTATTTTCCGTTTTGCATTTTTAATGTCAAGAACGGTGTTTGGAGTCAGCAATGATGTTTTTCAAGGTGGACAGCAAAGTGTTAGTGATGATATGCCAATTATTAAGAAAGTCTAAGTATATTTAGATGTGTTGTAAAAAGGATTTTTATTTTATTTTTAAATCTAATTAAGCACTTTAACTCTGTTCTTATAATTAATTAGGAATCTTAATTTAAAAAAAATGTTTAAACTATTAATTAATTGGGATAAAAATTAGTTAAATGTTATCTTTTCAATAATTTTTATTGATAACTATATTTGAATAGAGTTGAGTGTTTTAATTGGTTATAACAAAAGTTTATCCCCTAAATTTAATGATGAAATTATGAAGAAAATTTGCGGTAGATAACTAAATAATTTCATCAAAGAATAAAATTAGGGGTGGTGAGTTGATAACAATGCTGACAGGTGAAGTGTGGTTATTCACTGGATAGCTTTCATTTGCTTTAGTTTTTGTGTGTGAATTTTATTTTTAACTTCTCTTAAGTTTATATATAAAAATTTGTCAAACAATTAAAAAATTCTAACATGAATTTATATAATTATTTTCGTACATTAAAAATTAAATCAATTTAAATAGATATACATTACTTATAAGTTAAATTTTTTTTTTAATGAAGTGATATTTGCACACAAATATACAAGTGAGATATAAAATAAATATATATATTTATTTATATATATATAAAAAATAGCCCTCACAATTATTTTAATTTTTCGTACTAAAAATTAAATCAATAATACTATAATTTTATAATTTAAGTTTTTTTTTAATGAAGTGATATTTGCACACAAATATACAAGTGAGATATAAGCAAAATTTAAATCATTTTTCTATTTATACTTGAACAAAGATTATAAAAAAAATAGATTACACTTTTTATAAAATGATATTTAAGTTAATACTTAAAAGATTTTTTATAATCAGTAATTTTATATATATAATAAATTTATATTTAATATATATATATATTTTGTTGCTACAAAAAAATACTTAATTTTAAATAAGTTTGCATAGCTTTTTTTTACTTTTTTACAGTTAACATTTTTTTTATAATTGGTTACATATTAGTAGAGATTTTAAAAGATTAGATATATTTTTTTTATAATTAATAAATATCTAATTGAAAACTTAATTAAAGTATAAAAAATTTAGAAACAAAAAATTTATAACGAAAAAACTAAAAGATATAGTTTCCTGGTTACATATTAAAGATACAGAGCACAAGATTACAAAAAAAAAAAAAAAAAAGATTACATTTGTAACTATTGAAGTGATGTAGAGATTTTAAAAGATTAGATATAATTTTATAATTAATAAATACTTTTAAAAGATTAGATTTAAAAAGATTTAAAAGATTACATTTATAACGGTTTAATTCTCTCCATTGTTTCCTCGTTATATAAACATACAGAGCACCGTCCACCGAGCACCGTTCACCCTTAGCAGACCAAATCCTGTTTCCTGGTTAACACCCTCCACCAATCCTGTTTTCTTTTTTCTTGTGTTTTCCACTCAAACTCTCTTCAATGGCTGAATCCCAAAAGTCACTTGTGATTAAGCTTGGTGCAAAGCGTTCAAGAACGGTTCAAGAAGACTGCCCACAGACAGAGATCATCGCTGATCATCGTTCCAAGAAAATGAGAAAAGATGCTTTTGAAATTTCTCCGCCACTGAGAATGAACAGAACGACGGCTGAACATGAACACCGACCAACAAAGTGCAGAGTGCAAAGTGCAAGAGAAGGAAGGTGCTTCGGACTGGAAAACTCCAAAAGAATGTCAAGAGCAGCTTCCCAAGTTTGTGAGTTGAAGAAGGAAGGTGCAGAGTGCAAGAAAGAGAAGAAACAAAGCATAGACAGATACAAAAAAATGCAATGTTGGGTGATCTTGAAAAGGTTGAAGGAAGGAAGAGATGCTTGGGCTTTCAAAGAAGCTCTTGATGTTAAGGTCTTGGAGTTTCTTGATAACCCTGAATCTGTATCAAAGCCAATAGGTTTGAAGGATATTGAGGTCAAATTGAACCACTATCTGTATTCCAAACCTAAGGAATTTGCAGATGATATGAGGCTTGCAATTTCTTATGCATTGCTATACCCTTGGAGGAGTGAGATTCACATGATTGCAAGGAGGGTTAGTGAGAAATTTGAGACCGATTGGAAATCTTTAAAGAAAAAGTGGATTCTTGAGGAAAGAA
>NW_026899155.1:0-71817 GCF_033153095.1 Gastrolobium bilobum | reverse complement strand
TGTTTTGGCTGCTCTTGTGAGGCCTAGAAGTGGCCGTGGGGCAACGGGCGTACCGCCTGATCCCGTGGCTGAAGCTCTTGCAGCCGTTCAGAGAGAGTTGGCTGCTAGCAGGCAAGCCAATGAAAATTTGTTAAAGACAAATGAAGACTCGCGGACTGCTATGGCCGCGATGATGACCGAGTTGAGGACGTTGAGGGGTCCTAGGCCCGTGAACCGGCAACCCACTCCTCCTCCTCACACTGCTACGCCTTCTCCACCTCCTTCACAGGAAGAGGGTGGAGTGGGTAACAATGAGGGTGAGGGTAGCCATCACTCCGGAAGTCGGAGTCATCACACTGAGGTTCGTCAACCTCAAGTTGAAAATGTCGGTGATCATGAAATGGAGGAAAGGAGATTAATGGCCTTCCGAAAACACAAACCTCCTTCTTTTAAGGGAGGTTATGAGCCAATGGCGGCTGCAAAGTGGCTCCAAGCGATGGAGAAAATATTCAGGGTGATGAGATGCCCTGACGTAATGAAGTTGGCTTACTCTGTTTATATGCTGGAAGAGGAAGCGGAAGATTGGTGGACCAATACAGTGCAGCCCTTAGAAGCTGAAGGCCGGGAAATCACCTGGCGGTTGTTCGAGACGTTATTCTTGGACAACTACTTCCCTAGGGAAGGGAGCAGAAGCAGAACGAGTACAATGATCTAAAGCAAGGGTCGATGAAGATGTCTAATTGTGATATCCGAGAGTTTAGCAAGTTTGTGAACCAATGCCGGAGAGTAGAAGAAGTTTATAATGTGGTAAAGAGCAAGAAGTCTTCTGGGACACAAGCGTCAGGTGCTAGTGGAGCAACTGACTCTACTTTAGAAAAGAATAAGAAAATAGATGACAAGAATGGAAAGAAGAAATTGCAAGCGAAGCAATCTGATGATAAATTTAAGAGAAAAGGAAACCAAGGAGAGATAGTTGTGAGTGAATTCCCCCTGTCTAAATGTGACACCTGCGGGAAGACACATAGAGGCACATGTTGGTACGAAACAAAGTCGTGCTTCAAATGTGGCCAACTGGGTCACTTTGCTAACGTATGTCCTACTAGGACTGATCGGATTTCAAATATACACGCAATTGTTGGATCTCGAGTAGGAGGTCAAGATTATACCTTAGAGCCACATGATGGGGAGGAAACTCTCAGGCAAGTTGAAGGTATGATTTGAAAATTTCTTTCTTGTGAATTGTCCACCCAGTGTAATGATGATAGACATGTTGTTGCATAAAGTGTAATGCATGCATGTGAGTGATGTATTCTTGATGATGCATGCAATGTCTGTGAGAGTGAACATTGTGTTGAATTGACAGATTTGACGTTAGTCTGATCAAGTGGAGCGTAGGCTCTATAACCACAAAAGTTAAAGTTAACAAAAGAATTAATGAAATGGAAAGCTAGAATTATGAACCAAACTGTAAACCTCTAGGTTTAGCTTACGGCTAAAAACCATTAGGAGGTGAAGGTATAACAAAGAAAAGTAGTCTGATAACATGCATAGTTATGCCTGATTGTATGTTAATGTATTGAGGCAAAGAATAAAAGACTATTGCATGAGGGTGTGAAAATGATTGTTCTTGTGAGTTTATGTTATATGAAATTGCATTTAAGATGGATGTGAATTATTAGCGAAGAAATTCTCTAAATAGGAGAATAAGTGGATACGGGGCTTTCTTAATGGAATAATTCCTAAGAGCAGTGACTCTTGGAAGCACCCAGATAAAAATTTGTTTTTAAAAAAAGGAATAATTCCTTAAAAAGTAAGTCATGAAGTGAGAGTGAAGATGGTATGGTTAGTGAAAGGGCTAATGTACCATTGAATGATGAAAACATGTCATCAGTGAAAGGACTGATATATGTGAAATCAGTGAAAGGACTGATAAAATCATCAGTGAAAGGACTGGTGTGCCATGTCAGTGAAAGGACTGATAAAATCATCAGTGAAAGGACTGGTGTGCCATGTCAGTGAAAGGATTGATATATGTGAAATCAGTGAAAGGACTGATAAAATCATCAGTGAAAGGACTGGTGTGCCATGTCAGTGAAAGGACTGATATGTGAAATCAGTGAAAGGACTGATAAAATCATCAGTGGAAGGACTGATGTGCATGCTAGTGAAAGGATTGGTGCACGATATTAGTGAAAGGACTAATATCTAATTAAAAGTTTAGGTAAGGATTGTATTATCAGTGTAAAGACTGATAGGGTCATCGGTGAAAGGACTGATGGTCTATTATAAATGTAGTTGGTATTATCAGTGGAAAGACTGATGCACTGATGTTTCAATGGAATGGTATCATCAGTGACAAAACTGATGTACAATTAAATAGGATAGGATATTATCAGTGAGAAGGCTGATATACTAAAGCACATGTGGACAGTAATATTAGAAAAATGACTAATATTAGATCGAAAACTTAGAAAGGGTTCAAAGTTGTAATGAAAAGACTAGTTCACGAAATAGAAAATTTTGTGAGATTTATTATAAACAGCCTTGTAATGATAGGACATGAGAAAAAAGAAAGAAAGAAAAAACCTGGTGTTAATAGACAGGTGAGATAAGAGGTAAGGGGTGATAATGGATCATTGAGAAAATAGTCTCTAAAAGGCTGTGTGCCTAACGAAAGGGTTAGCACACAATATGGAGATTGGTGATGATCTTAGGATTGTCTTAAAGATGAGGAGTTTGAAAGTAACATTATTAAAATTGAATAAATGTTGATGAGGTAAGACCATGATGTTTTATGGTTTCGTACCAGAACGAAGGATATAGACCTGGTAGGGATAAAATAACTAGGCTTGAGGAGATTGAGCACTACTTATAAGCTCAAAGGCTTGCACCTAGTGGCAACGTGTGTATAAGTATAGAGATAAAACCATTTTGATGGTCGAGATGCAGTGGGAAGGCAGAAGGCCTGACCTGTCCAGTTGGTAACGGGGAGAACGAGTTTCTCTAGCGGTAGCCCGAGTTCAGGAATAGGTATGTTCCTGATTTTGCGGACAAAATCGCTAAAAGGTGGGGTGAATATAATATCCCTAACCTAATTAATTAGCAAATTACATGTAGTTAAATAATTAAGCATGTTTTAGTGAGTAAAATTAAGTATAAGGCTTAATGAAATGAATCTGAGTCACTTTGGAGTTAAAAAGTGTATTAAGTGAAAATTAAGGGGTATAAATGGGTACTGGCGAAAGTGCCCAAAATATAAAAATAAAATTATAAATATTCCTAGAATAATATTCCAGACTTTTGGGTAAAGTCTGGTAATTATTGGAGTTAAATAGATAGACGAACCAATACCCACTTGATTCCACTTAACTAATGTTAAGTGGCCAAAGCAAATAGAAACCCATTTCCCACCCCATTTTCCCGTCGCCAGCATCAGAGAAAAGA
The DNA here is from genome assembly GCF_033153095.1 of Gastrolobium bilobum. Lineage (NCBI taxonomy): Eukaryota > Viridiplantae > Streptophyta > Magnoliopsida > Fabales > Fabaceae > Gastrolobium > Gastrolobium bilobum. The sequence goes on along the minus strand of NW_026899155.1, from coordinate 68,394 downwards.
AGAAAGGAAGAAGAAGGAGAAGGAGGGAAAGGGAGGAAGAGAGAGAGAGAGAGAGCTAATCTCAACCATTTTGAGTGATTCCAAAGCCTAAACCACTCCAAATCTTCCCCTCTTTCATAATCCTAGCTTGGTTTTGAGTGGGGAGCATTGTGGAGAGGGATATTGCTCCTCAAAAATTCGGCCCTTTGGAGAAATTTGGGGTTTTGAGTGCTTCAACCTCCATTGAAGCTTGAGGAGCCATCAATCCTTGGTTGTGTGACCATTGGTGGTAAGATTCTAACCCTTGAACCTCATGATTCCTTGAAATTTGCATGAGTTGGGGTTTATGAATAGTGTTTTAGGGTTTTGATGAAATGTTGTTAAAGTAGCTATGTTCTAGGAAGAATGGAGCTTAGTGCATGTTATAAGAAATGCTAGGAATGGCATTTAATCGGTGAAAATGAGCTTAGATAGTTATATGACTATACTTTGGAAAATTGCAAGAATATGACACTTGGTTATGAGTTTTCTTGCATTGTTGAACCATTGTTGGGTTGGTCCTTGATTGTATCCTTGTGTTGTCTAGGATTGAGGCAATTGGATCAACCTTAATTGACCAACCTTTGGAGCAAGCAATGGAGATGGATTAGTCCTTGAAATAGGTAAGTTCATCCTTGTGTTGTGGTATGAATAGGATAGCTTGGATTGATGGTGATGAGTTATCCTTGAATGCAATATGTTAATTGCATTACCCTTGTATAGGTGTATATTTGTAAAAGTGGATTGCTGAAACTGTTGGTGAAGAACAAAGGTCGACTGAAGCATTGAGGTAAGCCTTCGGACCTTGGGTGTAATTCCCTTGACTGTTCCACCAAGCCCTGAAAGGGTAGAGGTTGTGATTGTGTATATAAATGCAATAAAATAGTGTAATGCTTTGTTATACGTATGTGTATGCATTTGGTGTGGCATAGGATGGTGTTTCCCTATGTTGGTATGTTGCATGACGATGCGTAAATCATACTTGGTAGTTAGCTGGCCAGTAGGACTATTTGCATCTGAGTTTCCTTAGGACAGCTTGAGAGCTCGAGGGATTTCTCCTGGAGATGTATTGCACTTTGCATAGATATGTATTTACTGCATTATTATAGTTATTGCTATTACACTGATATGGAACTGTGGGGTGGAGAGATACTCCAAGGACCCTTGGTTTACTGGATATATTCGTATATCTCACCCCGTGTTGTGGGGACCCCCTTTCAGGTAAGGATGCTGCAGGAGCCTCTGGTGGCAAGTGGCCATATCTGGATTATGCATGAAATGTGGCATTTCTTTTGAGATTGTACATGTTGTTTTGTAGCTCACATGTATAGGATTGTAATTCATAGACCATTGATAGATGTATGAATTGTATATTGGAATGGACTTAGCCTATGCTCATGCCTTTGGTCATCTCTTTTGTTGATGAGAGCCAAGGGAATTATCATAGTGTTTTGTTAGCTAAGTTCCATGAATTGTAATGAACATGATGTGTAATTGATGAGTACTTTGAGTTTAATATATGTATGTTCATTAAGTATTGGATTGTTGAACTGGAAACTAAATTAGGTACCTAGTGCTAAATTGGGAAATGTTGAGAAAATAAATACATCCTGTCTGTTTGACCAATTTTCATAACCAATGTGATGGAATTGGACTTTTATGTCTCTAGGGAAGTGGTAGACATTCCTCTTAGCTTTCCATAGAGACCAAAATGGTGTAATTTGAGTGAGTATAGCTCAAATTATGAGTGGAAAACCATAGGTAGGCTAAATGACCTTGTTTTGGGTCACCCAGCCCTGTGGATGGCGCCTGGGGCGCCAAATTCACGCTTGGGGCGCCAAATTACGAGATCAGACAGTAGCATCCACGCTTGGGGCGCCATATTCACGCTTGGGGCGCCAACTTTCTGTTTTCCCACGCTCTGAGCGTGGATCTCACGCTGCGGGCGCGGGGGTTCTGGAGGTTTCGCACCCTTTTCTTGGAAAATGCATAACTTTGGCTACGGTGCTCCGATTTGAGCGCGGTTTGAAGCCACGCGTAGCTAATGAAAAATACTATAACATAGTAGAAGATGGGAATCATAAAAGGAGTTTAGAATTAATTTGATAATTAAAGTGATGAAGACTTTTCACGACGTATTGTCAAGTATAATGGGAATATAACCTTTAGTTTTGTCCCACTATTCCGCGAAGTATGTATAGTTATGATCACGCACTTGGTTATTTGAATCCGGCTTGTATAAAAAGGAAAAATTTATCCGGTTTTCTAATTGAACCAATGTGATTGTAACTGCGCTTAATGCCGTACGCAATGATAACAATCCGGTTCTAGAACGGGGTGTTACAGGTGATGAGATGCTTATATTTATTATCCTGTTATTTGTTGTGAGACTCTGTGGGGCTTTGTTGCCTTATTTTGTGAGCATGGAGGTTGTCCATGCCACGTTGATTGACTATGTATATGACTATGCATATGATTTAGTAGTTCCCATGTATAGGATTTACATTTTAAAGCCATTTGATATATGTACATCATTCTTAATTTTGGGTGTCTCTTGTTGTTGATGGGAGCCAAGAATTTGATTATAGTGTTTTGTAGCTAAGTCTCATGGTTATGTATTAAAGACATTTGGATATTGTGTAATATTGTACTTATTGTATATATGATGGAAGGGCATGGATGCCTATTATGATAAATGTGTGTCTTAAAATTGTAAGGATTATGTCTTGTAGTAGTTATACAATGCCAATTAGGTGAAATAAGACATTTAGGTTGAGAATCAATATAAATAAAAAAATATCATGTCTTGTTGTCCATTTTTCATATCCTATATGATAGGTTTGGACCCTTGTGTCTTAGTGGAAGTTATAGATCTTTTTCTTAGCTTTCCAACGAGACCAAGATTGCGTCAATCAGATAAGTATAACTCAAGTTATGGGTGAAATACTAAAATATAGTGCAATCTCCAGAATCGTGGCACTTTTGGATCCAAGATGGTGCTATTGGCGACACCAAACAGTCGGTTGGTGCTATAAGTGCCAAGTTGGCGCTGACGGCACCGTAATACAGTGAAAAGATAGGGTCTGGCGCTATCAGTGCGGGACCCTGCGAAATTCAACATCATTTTTGTAACATCCCACGTAATTAGGAATATACATAAAGTGCTATAAGGAACATGGAGGCACGAGTGGAATTCAAGTTTTGTTAACACATGAATTGTTTGCGAAGTATATAATTATTTTCCATGAAGTGGAATTAATTCAAGTTGGGGAATTAATTGAATTACCATGGTAAGTGAGTATTTTTTTAGGCATGTGAAACTTTTATAAAAAAAATATATAAATAAATTAATTGTAACATATAGAAAGATTAAAAATACTTAAAAGACTTGGGAACTTATAATTTGTGGGTTAGTACCTAAGTTACCAACACCTTTAGGCTTTGTATATTTTGGTCCCCATTATATGCTTGGCCGAAGGCCCAAAGGCCTTAAGGAGTAATTAAGGTTCAGCCCAATCTTTTACTTATCCTCATCTTATCTTAAGGATCTTAGAAGGCAGCCTCTCATTAGTTAAAGACCAAACACATGGCAACCTTTATCCACTTTAGTCAGCCCTCACATGTACGCATAGGGTAAGAAAAAAATTAAATTAAATTCTGATCACATGTGCTAACCTTCACATTCCACTTCAGCCTTGCATGTGCTCCATGTGTCAAAAAAAAAACCTTCCACCACTCCTTGCATGCGCATAGAGTGTAGAGAAAGTAATCAGATTTCTTGCTATGTTATCTAACTCACTCTCCACCACTTGTGTGCATAGAGCATGACCAAAATTCTAATCTATTGTTGTGGTAACCAAATTGAATCATCCTTTGTCATATATGCGCCCAATGAGACATAAAAGAATTCTGAATGTGTCACAATGATTCAGCCTCCAAGAGTTTTATCTCTTCCCTTCCCTTTTTTTTTTTCTATGCGCTACTGAATGAGACAACAAAACTAAAAACTTAGCTATTCTCCTCCCTTCAACATCTTCAGGACCGTGAATGTGTAAGGAGTTTAGAAAGAAAAACACCATTTTCTTCCATCTCTTTTCCCCAAGGCCGTAGCTACCTAGCGTAGAAAGAAAACCAGAAATTGTTTCCCTTCTCTTTTACTCCTCCTCTAAACCGTGAACATCATTGAGGAACAACAATAAGGTTCTGAACACTTTCCCATCTCTTTGACCGTGAGCATTCTTAGGAAGGAAGCTAAAGGAAAACTCTAGTTCTTTTTCCCTATTATCCAGCCGTGATGCAATCCTCAAGGAAGTAGGGTATTACTTGTCTCCTTGTTTTCATGAATTAAATCGATTCTGATTGGGGTTTCCCCTTATATGCAGCCTAAGAACCGTACCATGAAGGGTAGAATAGGAGGAAAGTTGAGCATCATCGGGTCACTATCTCATTCAGCCGAATGGTACTCCTTGGGTGTCCTACTCATGGATGTAAGTCAAATGTATAACCTTTCTTTATTTCTGCCTGTTCGATCTCACCTGTATGTTAGGGGAATAGTTTATGTTGGCCTTTTCTCTTTCCGTATTTCGGTCCTCATGAACTGTCTTAGGATTGAATGGATGTAAGCTAAAACTGAAATTTTGTGTGCCGATTTAATCTTGCTGGACTGCCCTTTTGTTAGAAAAATAAATTAATGAGGTTTCACATGTGTAAGTAGGGACGAAGTCAGCCTGTTAAAGGATTAAATTGTTCTAGCATGAGTAAAGTAATTAGCCATGGGATGAAGTATAATTAGGTACACCCAAACTCTGGCCATAACCGAACCTGTATATGAATGAGACTTTGGAAATTTCACTGTTCTTTGTTATTAATGGGCAGAATGTAAATTAATACATACAAGTTGTGATAATTAACCCAGGGAACTTGGTATATGTTGCTGCATCAAACGCTATGAATTAAATAAATTTTACAGCGGACTTTAGGCCCTTGCTGCTGCACCCTAGGTAGTGATGTGTAAGAGTGTATAGAAAACATCATGAGTCCCTTTTTGCTAGTTGAAAACCGAATGGTATTGCATGAGGGAACTTGGATTGTTTCACTGTTAACAAATTGGTGTATTACCCTAAGTCAGAAATTAATATAGTATAGAAGCTATGAAAACCGATTACAGAATAAGAATTAGAAGCATGAAAACTCGTTGATAAATTATAAGAATTACATGAAACCAATTATGACTTGTCACATGTATTTAGGTGCACGTAACTCTTGTTGAGTGAGATGAATTTTGGTGCTGTTGATTATTGCATGGACACAAGGTAAGTGTTAGGTGGCATTACCTATTGTGATTATTAGCTAGAGTATAGAATTGTGAATTGTTGCTCACATGTGCATGGACCGTATTCTGTTATATGTTAAATGTGTGCTGCCTATGAATGTGACAAGATGGAAATGCTGTTATGAGAAATATTTGTTATGCAGCAGCTTGGTATTGAAAGTACATGAAAGATATGCTATTATGATAATGATTTAGTCATGCATATACACATCATATCCATCTGATCTTTTGTGAGTGCGAAGCATATCATGGCATACGGCATTGTGCATCCAATTTAGAAACAGAAGTATATGTTTAAAGTAAGCATATGACTGAGCACGCATCATATAGGCATCCCTTCGGTACCAGGGTATGGGACACTTGGCTTCCGTCCGCATAGGCCACAGTTGGAATTCACCTTTAAGGGAGCCATCATGGAATATCCACTGTGTATGTTAGTACGTGCACGACGGTGCTATGAACGTACAAGGAAATGGTGTTATATACGCACTAACAAGGAAATGGCGTTATATACGCACTATTATGACTATTATGAATATACATGACCATGGCGTTATATGCGCAATAAGATGATGATTAACAGCTGTACGAAATTTTAAATGTTAATGCGACTGTTTTGGAATTTTGTGCCTAGTTTAATATTGTTGCATTATTGGTTTTGCTATCACACTACTGGGATTTTTCTCACCCCTTCGGGAGCTCAATTTTCATAAATTGCAGGAGTACGTAAAGGCATTTGAGGATGTGCTTGTTTTGAAGATGTCTTGTTTATTTGTTGCTGCCGTTTTGAGAATTTTGATGTTGACATGCTATTTATGTTAATTGTTGGTTGATCGTTATAGTAGGCTGTGATAATTATTTTTGAGATGTTGTAAGAAAATGTTATAGTATGTTTTAATTGCTATATTTGGGTTTTGGAGTCTGTTTGTAACTTGTGAAAGTCTAGTATTATTTAGCAAAATAATTCATGTACATTTTCAAGTTTGAATTTTTAAACTACTTTCGCGAGTACCTTGCGAGTTCGGAATCTGGGGCTATAGACCTCCGAATGACACATATTTTATATACACGCGAAGCCCCTGATGTCTAGTTTCAGATTATACAAACTTTACAATGAAATTCTGAAATCCCAATTTATTATGATTTTTGCAAGTCAGGAGGTTTTTGGAAAAATACAAAAAATTTTGAGTACTTTACGAGTCCTGTTTCGTGGGGCTATTCACCTCCGATTCGCGTATAATTTATATGTACGCGAAGCCCCAGAGGTCTAGTTTCTATATATCAAAGAATATTTTTTTGAATTGTTGAACTCGATTTTATACGAATTGTTCAAGACAGACAGGTCTGCCAGGAAATTAAACATTTTCAGCAAGCTATGTAATCTTTCAAGTCTACTCTGATTTTTGTATGTAACCAGCTTTCATCTTAAGTTTTATTTAGCAACAAAAAGAAAAGAAAAATAAGTTTTCAATATCAAAGCAATGACGTCCAAACTCTAATCCGCTTAGCAGGCAACTCCCTTGGACGCGTACAAGGGAGGGTGTCACAATTTTCTTAAAAAATTCATAACTTGAGCTATAGTGCTCCAAATTGAGCGCAGTTTGAACCCACACGTAGCTAATGAAGAGATCTGTAACATATAGAGAGATGAGGACCATAGCGGAAGTATAGAATTCCTTGAGTAAATAAAAACTGAAGGTATTTAGTGTTCAATATCAATGAAAATGAGTTTTAAGCCTTGTTAGTATAAGGGCACTACTTGGCATTTTAGGGGAGTGATGTATGGCATGTTCAAATTAGCCTTAGTTGTTTCGCTTATTATTTAAGTTATGATTACAGTTATTGGAATTATTTTAATTACGGAATTCATTTTAAACAAAAACGTTTATTAACGACAAAAGGAAAAAAGTTTATCTGTATTATAATTCAATTGTTGTGATTGTAACTGCGCTTAATTAACAAACCGATTCTAGATCGGGGTGTTATAGTATGATTTGCTCTGAAGTTTCTTATTCAATAGCTGCCTTTCTCCAATCTCCGCTCAATAGATAAGGGTTCTACAATTTGAGAAAATGATAGTTAATGAGCTAATTATTATTTTATTTGCAAATAATATTTAATTAATTTTATTTTTGGTAAATGAGACTTGTTTGTCTGCATTTCTTTTTCTCTTATTATTTTTCTTTCCTATATGTTAGAATAGTTTAGGCCATAGAGATGTCCAAAAGGTGTGATTCAACCATGAGATGGAACTTGGAGCGGAGCATATTGATCATAAAATGGACGAAATCTTGATTGAAGAACTTGAATCACTTACGAAAATTTCTACATGATTGAAGGTGCCATTATACTAAATAGAAAATAATTTTCTCTCTAACTGTTTAGAGATTATACAACAAATAATTCATGGTAATTAAATATAAATAGAAAAAAGTGTTTCATTTTTCATGAAAACTTTCGGAGATATCATCTAAACATATTATTGGAGTCAAAGAAATTTCTAGAATACTCTTAGGTGGTGTTTGGTTGGGAGCTTTTCAGCGGATATCTATCTTTCTCAAGTATGGCTTTTAGAAATACCATGTTTGTTTCAACGTTTTTCACCAAAAACCCATCTATCCAATTTGTCTGGATTTATGAGAAACATAGATATCCGCACTGTTTAGAAACCCAATTTGAAGGTGGGATTTTTCGGAAAATCGGTTATCTGGCTTGTAATGCACTGTTGATTTCATAAAGTTACCTAATTTTTCCAGTAAAGTTTTTCTCCACCAAACAACTTTTTTTTACATTTTTCTACCTATCTCACTTTATCTCTCTTTCCAATCATTTCTCTATCTATCTCATTTTCCTATTATTCCAAAAAAATTTCCTAAACCAAACATCCCCTTGGTGGAAATTTTGTGTGTTAGAGAGGCAATTAATTACCACCAATTATTTATATGTAGATATATCTCTCTCACTACCACAATAAAGGATACCTGCTAATATGTTGCAACTGACTAACCTCCCAGGAAGAACATAGGTACATCAAGATAAAATCAATAGTCTCTCTTCATCTCATGTTATATATACCAAGTTAATTAAAGAATCTTAGCTAGATTTTTTGAAGAATTTTGAAAGGGGAGATGACCAAATGACTAGGGAATAAAGAAGGATGGGATATCTTTGTCTTTGCAGGCCATAGGCATGTCTCAGAATTAAAGGCAATAGAGTAGGAGTCAAGGATGTCATGGACCCACTTTACCTTGCATTGAGACTAACCTCCAAGGAAGAACATAGGTACATAAAGATCAAATCAATAGTCTCTCTTCATCTCATGTTATATACACCAAGTTAATTAAAGAATCTTAGCTAGATTTTCTGAAGAATTTTAAAAGGGGAGATGACCAAATGACTATAGAATAAAGAGGGATGGGATATCTTTGTCTTTGCAGGCCATAGGTATGTCTCAAAATTAAAGGCAATAGAGTAGGAGTCAAGGATGTCATGGACCCATTTTACCTTGCATTGAGACAAACACTGCAACTAAAACAATTATGATTAGGGTCTTACCTTTGATTTGGAGTTCCATTTCGATCCATTCCATTTCAACTAAACTTTATGTCCTAATACTGCTTTTACAATTTAAATTTTAAGAAAGCAGTAAACAGAAAAAGAAAAAGAAGAAAACTTTTGATATTATTAATTAATGATGATGAAAATATTTAAAGGAATATCTTGCGTGTCATTATGATAACATTGGTTTAAATGTTTTTTTTCTAATAAGGTGCTATCCCCTGTTCCCTAATCATTCTATCCCTGATCTTTCCATGATGCTCCAGCGTAGTAAGTCACCCCCATTTATGATTATAAGTTATAACTGCTCTTTTCCAGAAATATATCATTTTAATTACTTGTTTTAAATATCGGTTTAATATTTTTGAATTTATTGTGTAAAAATTTTTCTCCTACAAACACATAAAAGTGAGTGGATCATATTATATTTTAGAGTAAATATCTTTTTTGGTCCTCAGCAAATTTCACGATGCTCGCTTTAGTCCCTAGCAAATAAAAAGGCCCGTTGTGATCCCTAAGAAATTCAAAATGAACTCATTTAGTTAAAATTGTGGTCCTTCACAAATTCAAAAAAGACCCATATTAGTCCCTAAAATGGGTTCATTTTGAATTTTTTAGGGACCACGATGGGCCTTTTTATTTACTAGGGACTAAAGCGGGCATCGCAAAATTTGCTGAAAACCAAAAAGGGTATTTACTTTAAAAATTAATATACTAGGCCAACCTGAGAGAGGTTCTAAGGCCGAACTTTTGAATTGGAGTTTTAGTCCTTTTTATTAAACGAGTTTTTATACAATTTCAAGCCTGGTACTAACAACTAATTTTAGACATATAAGCTCAGGTCTTCACGAGCCGAGCCAAAAGCCTCTAATTCGTTTAGCACCCCTATATATAAGTTACATCCTCAATTTTGGTTATTGATTAATATCTTATCGTTGTGCTGCATTATTTTTTAATCTTATGTTAATCATTAATTATTGATTTACTTGTATTTAGCAAGAGATTAGTGATTATCCTTTTAAATGATATAGAACTATGTCATTTTAGTTAAAATTATTGTATTTTACAATGAAAGAAACATAAATTATGGTGGGAAAAAATGAAAGATTTTTTTTAATTTAAATATTAAATAAAAAATATTAATTTTAACTAAAATGACTCTCCTTTAAAAGGATAAATATTTTTTATTTAATAATTATTATTTATAAGACATTAATAATTAATTACTATTTATAACTAATTAAGTTATAGCAAGTGAATCTATTGCTTATATATATATAAAGGGGAAATAGAAATTTTTTTCCTACACTCTAATAAAGGTGAGTGGCTTGCTCTTATTATAATAAGAGAGAAAAATTTAGTAGAACATAATAAAATATAGAGTAAATAGCATTTTCGATCCTTAGCAAATTTTATGATGTCCGCTTTAGTCCCTAGCAAATAAAAAGGCTATTCGTGGTCCCTAAGAAATTCGAAATGGACCCATTTTAATCCTTTTAAGGGACTAATGTGGGTCTTTTTTTGAATTTGTGAGGGACCACGATTTCAACTAAATGGGTCCATTTTGATTTTCTTAGGGACCATGAATAGTCTTTTTATTTGTTAGGGACTAAAGCGGGCATCGTGAAATTTGCTGAGGACCAAAAAAGGTATTTATTCTATTTTTTATTTTTATTTTATTTTTTATACTACTTGTAATAGTATTCTCTTTCTCCTCAATTCATTTCGCTCCATTTTAATGGTTAAACATACTTTTTGAATAATTTTGTTCTATATTATGTTGTTTGGATATACATTGAATTTATGAATATTTATAGAGTTACTAGTGTTGTTGATTGTATATTTTGTTTGGATAAATTTTTGTTTTCTTAATTTTTTTAAACAGACTAAACCAGACTTTTATTTTTTGTAAATAAGTCAGGTCACATGCTGAGAATTATATTTATAACAAAACAGGCTGACACATTTAAAAACAGGCTTAGCCTTTTAAGATCAAAGCTCGGCTTGACTCGGCCCGTTAACACCTCTACGTTATATATATACATACATACGTATATGAGGTTTACGTTTCTGCCGCTGCTGTACGTGCATCAATAAAATATTTGCCATATATATACTTGAAAGCATTAAATGCGGGGAATCATAATCATACAAAGGAAGAAAACATTAAATGTGGAGAATCATAACCGTACACCTATCGTTGCGGTACGTAAAGCGGTTACAGAAATAATTTTACCTCTATATATATATATAATACGACAAAATTTACGCTAAACGGATTGTTTGACTATAAAATCATGGTAAGTAATATACGTTTAATCGAGAGTGCTATCAAAATATGTACTTAATAAAATTACCAAGGAATATGTAATTAAGAACAGTTCAATTGTTTTGGTAACTAGAGTTTTCGGAGTTGTTTTACGTTTAAAAAAGGAAGGAATATGATATTAATATTGATTATAAATATGTTTCAATGGGAAAAAGACACAAATATCCTTTTCAAGAAGATGGGTCGCGCATTCTATGGCTCATAATCAAATATTGCTTTAAATGCAAGAACCAAAAGTATTTCATTACTGAACCAAAAAAAAAAAATCATATACATGAAACGACATTTCAACAACCAAGTTTGACATTGCTTTTGCTATCCATCTCCTTTTAAAAGCACCCCCATTTTTATGAATCCCAAGCGACTTCAACTTCTACCTCATTTATAACAGTACAATTTTCTCTTCTCCTCCAATATGTCTAAAACGAATGTAAGAAGACATGCTCTGGAGAAGAGCAGAAGTGTCAAAGAGACACGGCAAATATTGAACCAAAGCTTTTTTCCAAAAAGCCTCAAGAAAGTGTACCCTATTGGGCTTAATAAAAGCACATCTTCTTTATCTTTATCTTCATTGTCATTGTCTTTGTCACAAAACTCAAATGACTCTTCTCAGGCTGATTCTTTGACTCCTCTGGATGAAAATATTTCATTGGCACTGCGTTTGATTTCATCACGAGAAAGAAGAGAACCTACAGTTGCTAAAACTGTACATCATCACCAACAACAATATCCAACAGTAACCACTGAGCCTGGGGAATTGAAAAGATGCAACTGGATCACAAAGAACAGTGGTATGATAAATTTCATTTCCGATGCCATTATTTTATCATTTTGGAAATTTTGATATGGTTTTCTTTTGCATTGAAACAATGACTCCTACAGTATGGAAATCCAAACTTTAGCATAGAGCATAAAGACATTCAATCAGAAACTACAACCACGTTCCAGTCAGCAGAGTATATTTATGGTTTAGATTCACTCCAAACTTCGCATCTTATTAACCTCTAAACGTAGAATTGTCATGTAATTTTGTCAGAGCATCGTAGGTTCGAACCCAAGTTAAGGTGAGCCATAAGCAGTGGTAAGCCCTCTCTTGGTAATTGAAAGGTCATGAATTCAAATATGGAAAACAATCTTTTGCAAACATGGGAAATAGTCTTTTTGCAAATATGCAACGATAAGATTATGTGCAAAGATTGCCGTTGCCCCTACCCTGATTTAATGTGGAGTGGTTTAGCCTCATTGGTAAAAAATATAAGTTTTTCACTCTTGTTCTCACAAGTCAGGGTTTATGGGATAGTTAGCACTGATATGCGCTAAAATGTTCAGCTGGGGTGAAATGCAAAGGTACAAATACATACACATAGTTTTTCCTGAAAGCGAGTCTTTCTAAACATAAACTTCTATTTTGGTTATGAAGATTTAACAAATCGAATAAGTCAGTTTGTTTTCGCTTCAATATCAATATACCACCTAGCTCGAATGTAACATCATGCTTATTAAATTGGTTGATTTGTGCTGCTTAACTTAATTGCCAGTAGAAGTACGTAATGATAATCGTATCACTGAGTAGTTGGTACATGTTACAATTAATTAACATGTTGTTGGCAATAAAAATTATGACAAGATCGTAACAGATGTCATACAATAATATTCATCTCAAAATCTATAATGTCATTTTACAATTTTAAATTATCTTCCTCCACCAAATTGTGGTAGCTCAGTTGGCGCATGAGAGCTAAGTAGATGAGACTGAGAATATGTGTTTGATCCTTCTCAATATCACCTTTGGAAGGGGTTTAAAGCCTTAATCCTGAATCCGCCCCAAATTGGACTAGTTGCGAAGCGATGAACCGATTGAAATATTTTCAAAAAATAACATAAAATTATCTTCCTCCACATTTATGAGGTTCTACCTACTTCTAGTTATTTATTAGTTGACAATTAATAATATTATTATGAGTTTAATATCTCTTATGTTATAGAAATAAAATTATCTCTTACATACATGAGACTCATATTTTTTTATTTTTCTCTTTTCTCTTCATATGACCTCACATAGGCCCCACACTGTGTAGGAGATAATTTTATCTCCTACAATAAGAGAAACGTCAAATCTTATTTTTATTTGGAAGTTGTAACATTTTATGAATGGTCCAAAGTACATAACTCGCATAGTTCATGGAAGCATCTTATTCCATATAAAATTGATCTAGGGGTATTATGCAGATAAGGCGTACATAGAATTTCATGATGAGTGTTGGGGAGTTCCAGCTTACGATGACAAGTAAGTACTAAGTGGTAATATTTCAGTATCTAACAACATTTCCTTTCCTAGTAAATCACATCTATCTAGATACGTAGGCATTGATGCAATTATCTTAATTGGTTAAATCATGAAACAGCAAATTGTTTGAGCTGCTTGCAATGTCTGGATTGCTCATGGACTACAACTGGACAGAAATTCTAAAAAGAAAGGAAACGCTTAGGTAACTTTGTATGCGACAAATTCTAATTCTATGCATGTTAATTATCTTGTTTGTAATCAAATTAACATAGGTAAATTATATTATGTTTGACGCAGAGAAGTGTTTGCCGGATTTGATCCTAATACTGTTGCCAAAATGGATGAAAAGGAGATCATGGAGATAGCGTCAAACAAGGCACTTTCTTTAGCCGATAGCAGAGTCATGTGCATAGTAGACAATGCCAAATCCACAATGAAGGCAAGTACATGCACTCATGTCTACACAAACTTTTCTTGTTCTGCTTTTCATGACTTAACCTTGGTAGCTAAGTTAGTTGAAGCATTTTCTTTTGTCCACAGATTGTTAGGGAATGTGGATCATTCAGTAGCTATATATGGGGTTATGTAAATCACAAACCAATAATTAACAGATATAGATACCCAAGAAATGTCCCATTGAGGAGTCCAAAAGCAGAGGCCCTTAGCAAGGACTTGGTAAAGCGTGGATTTCGGTTTGTGGGTCCAGTGATAGTTCACTCTTTTATGCAAGCTGCAGGATTGACCATTGACCATCTTGTGGATTGTTATAGGCATAGCGAATGTGTAAACCTAGCAGAAAGACCTTGGAGGCATATCTAACCTACACTGATTCAATAGCAAAATATTCAGTTGTGTTCTGTAAGCACAACTACTCAGTTTACCATACATGGCAAGCAAGTAAATACATGAATTCTGTATAGTTCCTTTGTTTATTTCTGGGTTTTTGGGTTCATTTTTCTTCCTATTCTTTCGATCCCATGTTATAATATCAAGAGTCCCGCCTTGCCACTATCAATAAATGAAAGAAAAGAAAAGAAAAGAAAATGTGTGCGTTACAATTAGAGTGATTATCATAGAGTCCAGCCATTTGTTGCTAGAATACTGCTTGTTTGGTATGCCAAGTAAATACAAATAAAATAACAGTGAGAAGGAAGATGTTGTGCTCAAAGGTATTTGTTTATTACATGCAAACTGTTGTTAGAAGTAGTTTACAGATAATTTATTACGTCTCATGTTCTTTTTTTCTTTTTTTTATAACACGTCTCATGTTTTTTAAATGAGTTTTATTAATCTCATATTAAAGGAGATAATTATCTCATGTCATAGAGACAAACTGGTGGGCTACATCACCTGAAAAAAAAAAAAAAAAAAAAAATGTGGCACAGTTATCGAAGGGTATGTAGGAGAGAAAACTTGCCTCATGTGACATGAGAATAGTTTTTTCTTTTTTAAATGTATAATTAGGAATTACTTCGGTACTCCTTTTATTTTCAAGAATACTGGTATTCAAAGTAAATTATCAAATATTTAATATTTCCAAATATTTATATAAGATAACAACCGACCCAGTACAGTTACCCTTGTAAGTACCACATCAGCTCCCATATAGTTCTAGTTAACAACGGAAAAAGACTAATTTTCAATTATCAATATTTTGTACAATGATAGCAATTAGCAAGGCTTGGTTTGTTAGCTTAATTCTAGTTAACAGCCGTATACAAGCCATGTTATAAGCTTAATCTGGTTTGTTTTTAAAAAATACAAAGTTTGGTTTGACCAACAAGTCTACCAAGCCTTTAAAAATAATATATTACAATTTATAAATTATTGGTTATAATTACTTTGTACAATAGCTGAACACAACTCAAAATATTAATAATTTAACTATATTTTTAAAAATTTAAAACAATCAATTCAATCAAATTGTTGATTTTTAATTATAAAATTAAATTTTATACACGTACACGTACACATACACACATTATATATATATATATATATATATATATATATATATCACAAAAGTATTTATTTTAAGACTAAACAACCATAGTATTTAAATATAACAGAAGACAAATCATGCAATGAGAACAATGATAATGCAACTCAGCGCGCTGAAGATATCCACCAACCGACCAACTTATATAAGAATTAAATAAAAATAATTAAATAAAGAGAAAGAAACAAAATAAGAAAAGACAAATGTAAGAATCCGCACCGTTAAATTAGGAATTTAATTAATTAATTAAGAATTTAATGAGATAATTCTATAATTGACCTTAATAATTATGAGAAGGCTTAAATAATTATGGTAAGTGATTAATAATGTTGGAAGTCGCTTTTCTGACGAAAAGTGTAGATACCGGTTCTGCCTCACGGTGTAAATGCGTACCGATGAAGTATCCCGAAAAATTATAATAAATATGGAAATATTCCTAGAATAATATTTAGGACTAAAATCCTAAGTTTGAAGTCAAAATAATGAGAACTGGTGTCAGGACTGATATCGGCTACATAAAAGCGCGTACCGACAAAATGCTGCGAAAATAATATAAAAATATGACAAATCCTAGAAAAATGGCTAGGTTCATAATCTCAAGTTTGGAATTAAAATGATAAGTATAACTATTAGTGCTAATACTGTGAGATTAACTTAATGTACCTATAAATACAAACTTTGACACAAAAACTTAGGGCTGTTGATTTGGTCTACGTAGTGTTCCTTGTGCTCTTGTTTAAGAACTTCACTCCCCTCCTCCCAAAGCTTGAGCCTTTGGCGTGTAATGCTCCCAAGGCACCATTTTTAATCTTGATTCCTCCTCTCTTCTTTTGTAAACACTTGAGATATGGCCTTGTGAGCAGGATAGACACGTCCCTTCTGAGTTGTGAGCTCTGTTTGTGAGGGTGAGTGGCTGAGTTTCTGAGTTGTTTGTGAGGGAGTCATTTTCTTAGCACTTGGTGCTTCAAGAAACCATTTTGATGGAGAAAGGTCCAACCTTGTAGTATATTTTCGTAGCTTTGCAAAGCTAGAGTCTTGGTGCTGTGTTGGAGGCTTTTAATCTGTCACATTTTTGGAGTTTTGAGCCTTGGAGGTATACCACGATCATCTCTTGTGTATTTTTATGGTTTTAGCTTGTTTAATCCATTAAAAAGTAAAACTTGAATCATTTGAGTTAAGGATTGTGTTTGAGTCTTAAACATGTTAATGAACATCTGTTGATGGAGTTATTGGACTCCAAATCACGTTTGAACCCTTAAATATGAACTTATGCAGAGGATGCACAAATTTCTGCATTTTGTCTAATAAGTATTCGAATACTTTTCGTGTAGTATTTGAATACTTATCCTTCAGTAGTCGGATACTCATTGGAGGAGTATTGGAATACTTTTATGGGAAGAAAAGTATTCGGATACCGTTGAATAAGTATTCAAATACTGGGTAGTATTCGAATACTGTGGTATTTGTATTCGGATACCTGGTGGTATTTGGATACTGAGGGAAAAGTATTCGGATACCTTGTGGTATTTGAATACTTGAGTGAAAGTATTCGGATACTTTCTGGAGACTAGGAGTATTCGAATACTCATCGAGGAATATTCGAATACCTTCTGCAGAATTTGCATGAAATGACTTAAAATGAGTTGGAAAGCCTTAATCACTTAATGGAATCTTGAGCAATTATTATTGTTGATTAATTATTGTATAAAAAGATTGTGATCGTGCTATCTTGCGAGGTAAGCTTTCATGTCCTCGGTTTAGCCATTGTTGGTTCCACCATACCCCATGGGGGGATGGTTTATATGCATAATGTGTTTTCATGTATTGATTTTGAAATGTTGTTGAGTTGTTATGTGCAAGGGCCTTATAATATGCATGTGTTGTTCCATCTAGACGGTAAGCCTGAGTATGTTGCATCATACAATACGGTGATTCTGTAGGTGGGTGCAAGTGGCGTCTTGCACTAATGTAGGCAATAGACGTATGTAAATCCTACATTTCTCTAGCCAGTAGAATATCTTGACACACATGACATGGTTATCTGTTGCTGACGTGTGCTGTCGAACCCACGCAAATTACCGAGCTTCAGGTTTGTAGTGAAAGGGAAACTCGGATCGTCTCCCAAAGAACCTGCTAGAAATCAGAAACGCTCTTGTAAAATAAAATATAAAAGGGAAGGGGGATTTTGTTGATTTGCAAATTAAATAAAAAAGATTTGATTTTGGATTTAAAAATCAGAATTTAAAAAGCAATCAACCTAAGGAATCAGTATTCATTAATTTATTTCGTCATTGGATAAAAAGATATGATTATCAATTTGTGATTAACCCCAATCGAATTAGGAATCCTCAAATTCAATTAGAAACCCTCTTTAGACTATCGCCTAGCGTTTGGTTGAGTACAGTATTTAAACTATGCAATCGAATAATTTAAACCTGTTCAGCTTTTGTTCATTGGGTTGATTAATCTGACCATTAAATCTAATGATCAATCTTCCCTTGTTAGAATGCAATCGCATTATTCAGTTTGAATATCTACAATCGCATGATATTCAACTTGAATTGGGAAAAAACGAAATTGATGGAAAAGTTGAAAATCGATCCTCTGAAATAAACTAACGAACCTTTAACCTTAGATTGATTAAAGGTGTTTAGCCTAGCATCGCAAGGTGAAACATAATTCAAAATTAAATAGCATAAAAGAAAAAGAAGAAGAAGATGAAA
Organism: Gastrolobium bilobum; assembly: GCF_033153095.1. Taxonomy (NCBI): domain Eukaryota; kingdom Viridiplantae; phylum Streptophyta; class Magnoliopsida; order Fabales; family Fabaceae; genus Gastrolobium; species Gastrolobium bilobum. The sequence goes on along the minus strand of NW_026899155.1, from coordinate 50,148 downwards.
AGAAAAGTGCAGAATTTCGATAAAGAAAACTAAAACAATTGTTCAACTCAAAATCTCTGACTGCCGAAGGGTTTACTAACGTTTCTCTTAAATAACCCGCATTCAGAACGGGTTAGGGTTTCACCACTTCGGCCCATACATAAAATAAAAACTGAATAAAATAAAATAAAATAAAATATTAAAACATGGCCTTGGGCCCTAAACACATTGGGTTCTAATTAATTTACAAGTCAAAATGTCAAAATAAAATTCCAGCAAAAACACGTCATCTTGGGCTCAGTTTTCGACCATATTTCTGTCCAAATTGGGCTTCAGTAGCTGAAATAGAGATTGTATCTCTTTCTGTTATCTGCAAAACGCAACAAGAACAGAGTTAATCGTACATCAGTAGAGTGAGATATAGCCAAAATACGAAAGTAGTGTAAATCTGAAAAAATCTGACGAAAATCAATTAAACCCAATCAAAATCTAGAATTATAATTTGACCCAAAAGACCTTTATTTAATTAAAATAAATCCTAAAAATAGCAACCAAGAGTAATAAATAAGTGTAATAAAATATGTGTTATCAGTTGCATTGCACTGATTTTGGAACTGATATTGTATATTGCTTTTAGAACTTATATTGCACATGTAAGTGAGCGTGGGGTGGAGAAATCATTGAGGACCCCTTGCCTTACTGAGATTTCTGTTTAGAGATCTCACCCCACGTTTGGGGCACATATTTCAGGTTCAGGTAACTCGGGAGTTGAGACCTCGGGCGGCAGGAGGCCGGAGCTGAGTTAGATATATGATGTTTATGAGATGTGCTTGGGTGATGACAAGCTTATATTTATTATCCTGTTAATTGTTGTGAGACTCTGTTGGGCTTTGTTGCCTTATTTGGTGAGCATGGGGGTTGTCCATGCCACATTGATTGACTATGTCTTATCTTAGCCTTGAGTTGTATTAATGTATCAGGATTATGGTCCGGACTACATGTTGTAGTTCCATGACTTAGATACTCACATATTTATATTATGAGGTTATTCAGTGTAGATAGCTGTTTATTTGCAATTACATACAGGAAATGTTTTAAAAGGATTAAGTAATCAACTTGGTAATTGTTAATGACGTCATAATTGAAAATAAAAAGTTTATTCTGCATTTTAATTAAGTATGGCTTAATACGATGACATGATAAAAAACCAGGTATACACGTGGTGTTACATTTTATGGTATCAGAGCACTTTCTAGGGAAAATCCTGTATGAATTGCAATAACTTAGGATGTTTTGCTGTGTGTCTTGTCTTGTGTGTTTTCTCTATTGGGTTTTGCTATAATGATGCATGTGTGATCACATTACGTGGGCCTGATCAACTCATTCATTGTGTAACTTGTGTAGAGTCATGGTATTACCGCGGAGAAACCGTGAGACGACTGAGGATCAACCTGATCTTGTCCTGACTGCATTAGCTGAGATACAGACAACTAGACTAGCCGATCAGGAGGCCGCTTGATTGGCCAACCTGGCAATGATGGATGCCGTTCGAGAGGCGAACCAGAAGGCCATTGAAGATGAATTGGAGGCGAATCGACTAGCATATATGACCATGGTACGGGTCGTATTGGAGGAGATGAGAATTGGTTGTCATGACGGCCAACATCCTCCATTGCCACCACCTCCATCCCCACATCAGTGTGGGAGTGGAGTTAGAGGGATGTTAGTTGGGAATGAATCCTCACTGTCTATATGCATCCCGTGTGGAAAGACTCATAAGGGTACCTGCTGGCAAGGACAAAAAGTATGTTTCAGATGTGGCAAGCCAGGTCACCTTATCAAGAGGCACGCTACCAAGGCGGAGCGAGCCGTAGGAATACAAAATATTTTAGTATGTAGTATAGAAAGGATAGCTGGATGACATCTAAAGACTTCGTACTTGCATTCAGCAGGGCAATCATCTCGAGGAGATTGGTGTGAACCACGAGGCAAAGAAAGTCAAAGAATCTGAGGCTAAGGGAAACAATGGTTCAACTTCCTAGAGGGACAGGAAGTTTGGAGGCAAAGGTAAAGGGAAGCAGCTACAGGTCAAATAACTGTGCAACAAATTCAAGAGGTCTACTACTCTGGCAGGCAACTTTGCTAGACCTTTGACTATCCCGAAGTGTATAGGTTGCGGGAAGGAGCATTTGGGATGTTGTGCTTTGGGCGAGCTGATATGCTTCAAGTGCGGCGAGAAGGGCCACTACTCCAAAGACTGCGAGAGGTATGAGCTCAGAACTTTGCGAGAGGTATAATCCTTGTTGGTGATGTATTGTTTGACTTATGGACGTCGCACTTATTTATTGCGAGTCCGATTGTTGTAGGGCTGAACTTGCCCAAAATTGAGCTTTCTCCATTTCCGAGGGTTATTACCACTACGGAAGAGAAATGCGATACTTCATCTAATTATTTGGATGTGGTATTTTAGTTGGATGGCCGAGACTGCGTAGCAGGTCGTAAGTTTCTACCCATGGTCAATCGTGGGATCATTTGGGTATGGACGGGGCTGTTGAGAAATTGTGTTTTGGATTGTTGTGATTGCATAATATGATGTATGAATTATGTTTATACATTGAATGTTGTATTGAAGTGTTTGATAATATAACCTGAGGAACTAGGTTGATTGAGTGGGTTATTGGCCATCAGCGTATTGTAGACTATCCCTGGAGGGGATGTATCCGAAGAGGGTGCCTCTGAGGAGTTTGTTTGGGCACTCAGTTGATGTGTAATTCATTGAGTGGTCCTTGTGTACGAGGTACACTAGAGACTGGTATGCCTACTAGTTTCTTGGCTGATAACCTATGTCATGGGTTTCCCTTTGGGGATTGGATCCTAAGAGTGTTGACTCTTGGAAGTCCCATGAGGGCACCGATTTGAGTTTGACTCATCGAGTGGTTCGGGTGCACGAAGTGCACGGATCAATCAATTTTAGTTTACCTCATGGTATAATAATGCTTTAAGAAACTTGAAATATGAGTTTATACTCTACAACCACCAAAGGGGTGGGACGAGTAAAATATACTAAGAGTGATATGCCAAAGCTGGGCATGGAAGGCAAGATGTCTCACGCCATTACCTAATTGTGATGGTGCTTTGTTTGAAAATGTGAAATTCTCTTTAAGGAATTTAAGTGTGTAAAACTTGGACCTTGTGGCAAGGCCACATGCGATCTTGTATATGCGAGGCAAGTGCAGTTAGTTTTGTGGGTTGAGTGGTCTCCATGACTCTAAGTTAACATGAAAATAGTGATCTGTTTCATATGTAGATTGCATGTGGACACCACGAAGAGTACTAAGCATGGAGTAAATGCCATGAATTGTGTTAATACATCGATGTTGTACCATCCTTTATTGACTCTTGATTTTGCAGATGCCATGGAGATTGAGGTATGATGTTGCATAGAGTAATTATTTATTATGTTATTTGAATTGGAAAATTTTGCAGGTGTACGTGAACTAAGGTACGTTACTATGTGAATTGGTATATCAATTAACATGTATTGACTAAAATGAACATGAATATGATTTTGTACTGCGAAAGTAATATGATTTTCACTTTGAAAGAATGAATTATAGAAATTGTAACTCGAGTCGAGGCTAGAGTCATGGAATAGGACCTAACTCACCCAAGTTATTGTGAGGAGATTGAGTTATATTGTGACGCCTCCGGAAAGGGGCTGGGCGGTATGTGGATTCAGCTGGGCAAAGTGATTGCCTATGCCTGAGGCAGTTGAAGCCTAATGAGAAGAACTACCCGACTCATGATTTGGAGTTGGCTGCTATCGTTTTTGCTTTAAAGATTTGGAGGCATTATCTGTTTGGCATGAAGTTTGTCGTGTTCAGTGATCACAAGAGCTTGAAGTGTTTGTTTGATCAGAAAGAGCTGAACATGAGACAGAAGAGGTGGATGGAGTATCTGAAGGACTACGACTTTGAGTTGAAGTACCATCCTGGCAAGGCCAATGTGGTAGCTGATGCTTTGAGTCGGAAATCTGTGAGTTTATCCAGTTTGACTATGGGTGATTATGACATTATTGAGCAGTTTCGAGATCTGACGGTGACCTCATTGTTTGGGGGTGCACTTCTCGAAATGGAAACCGTGCAAGTTGAAAATGAGCTCATGGAAAAGATTAAAGAGGTGCAGGTGCAAAGAGAGTGCCTGGATTACGTGAAGAACCAAGACAGTGTGTCTTGGAATGAGGATGGATCGTTGACCTTCCAGAAGAGGATTGTGGTTCCTCGAGGTCCTTTGACTGAGGAGGTGATGACAGAGTCTCATAAGGGCTAGTTTACTGTCCCACCTTCACTTTTCAGTGTGCTTTTTCCTCACTCGCACACTTCTTAGGAAAAATTCCCAGGAGGTCACCCATCTCAGAATTGCTCCAAGTCAAGCACACTTAACTATAAAGTTCTTCCGTTTCGGGCTACCAAAAAGTAGATGCATCTTGTTAGTATAGGTAGTACCAATTAATTCTTATAAGCTATCCCAAACTGTGTTGTCTCATACATGCATAGTCTTTAGAATCCCTCTCTTTCGGGTGTCGATTCGATTCATTCATGTAACCCCCCACTGGAAGCCTGTCAGGAGCCGCTCCTTGTCCATGCCCTTACGCACCGGTGATCACTCCCTGCCCTCGTCAGCGCTCGGGTGTTACATACCCACCAGCTTCCGCTTGGTTCGTCCTCGAACCACATCGTACTGGAAGAGAGGATTGCTCTGATACCATGAAATGTAACACCTCGTGTATACCTTATTTGTTAACATGTCATCGTATTAAGTCACACTTAATTAAAAATGCAGAATATCTTTTTCTTTTTGTAACACCCCGTGTATACCCGGTTGTTAACATGTCATCGTATTAAGCCACGCTTAATTAAAAATGCGAAATATCTTTTTCTTTTCAATTATGACGTCATTAAACTTAGCCAAGTTGATTACTTAATCAATTTCAATAAAACATCGCCTGTATGTAAATTGCAATAGACAGCTAACTGAAATACCTCAGTAGTTAAATAAGTTAGTATCTAAGTCACGGATCTACAATACGTAGTCCGGACAATATCGTGATACATTAACAATACTCAAAACCAAAATCAAAAAGTCAAGTCAAAGTGGCATGGACAATCCCTATGCTCACCAAATAGCAGCATAACCAACAAAGTCTCAAAAATAACATCCAATGAAGCTATAAGCATGATATCAACAAACATAAACCAGCATCCAAGCATAGTCAGCATAAGCAGATAAACATCAGTCAACTAAGCTCCGGCCTCCTGCCGCTAGAGGTCTCAACCCCTGGATTACCTAACCTGGAATAAGCGCCCCAAACGTGGGGTGAGATCTCTGAACAGATATCTCAGTAAGACAAGGGGTCTTCAAGGATTTTCCACCCCAAGCTCACTTACATTTGCAATATAAGTTCCAAAAATAGTTCAACAGTATAAGTTCCAAAATAGTGCAATGCAGCAGATAATCATGTCATGTGTGTTATAACTAATCTACTGGTCAGAGAGATGCAGGAATACGTCTATTACCCACACTAATGCAAGACGCCACTTGCACCCACCCACAGTGTCACCGTCTTGTATGACGCCACATACTCAGGCTATCCGTCTAAGTGGAACTACACATACATATTATAAGCAATTGCACATAAAGCTCAACAGCATTTTCAATTATCAAAGCATGTAAACACATCATGTATATAAACCATTCCCCCATGGGGTATGGTGGAACCACACAATGGCTAAACCGAGGACACGAAAGCTTACCTTGCAAGCTAACAATCCAAGCCAAGAGTCCAACAAATCTCAAAGCCTAAACAAAGCAGAATCACAATCTGTTTTGGACCAACAATCATATCAAAACATACTCAACAAGTATAAGACACAAGGACAACGTCTTTCCTTTACATTTCATGTGTTAAGGCTTCTCAAAAAGGCACAAGCCCTTAATCACTTGATTCTGACTTAGTTCAATAATTACAAAAGTCCAACTTCATCAAAATAGGGTCCACAAACCCATAACAGCATTCTGTATGAACAGTGCAACTACTGTTCTTCGAAAACCCAGAATATCCGGATATTTGTCGGGGACATATCCGGATATCAGTATCCGGATATTATATCAGGATATCCATATTCGGATATCTCAAAGACCATATCCGGATATCCATCTCCGGATATTTCGCGACAGAATGCAGTTTCTGCATTTTGCGAGATATCACTCCAAAGGTTGGGTTTTTAACCCATTCCAACGTTAAAGCATGCATTTTTATTCTGTTTTAGGTTCATATACTAGTTGGTTACTTAAACAACTCATTAAACATGTCAAGACTCTAGCTTTAATCCTAAAACTCAAGATCAAAGGTTCAAGAACATACCCAATGCTTCAAAACAGAAAAGGCTGATGCTCTTGGAGCTCACTTGAAGCTCCCAAAGTTCTGACTTCTAAAGAAAACGAAAACGACCACAAAGCAAGGTCCTTTATCACTCAAAATGGCTTCTTGAAGCCACCCAATCAAGGAACAAAGGCTCATTTCCCCACAAAACAGTGTAGTCAGCCCTCAAGCACTCCAAGACAGAACCTCAACTCAGGAAATGGCCAACTCACACCCTCACAAGGTTGCTCTCAAGTGTATAGAAGACCAAAAAGGAAGGAAGCTAAGATAAAAAGGTGTCTTGAAGGTTTTTACAAGTGAGAAGAAAAAGGAAGAAGGTGGCAGCAATCCACACTCAGAAAATCCCACGCAAGAGGCACAACAAACTGACCTAAGATCATGTGCCAAGGCTATTTATAGGCCATTTAAGTCTTAATCGCACTGTATTAGCGCTAATTGTTACGCTTAGCAATTTAATCCCAAACTTAGGATTCAGAACCTACTCATTTTTCTAAGATTTATCATATTTTTATTTTATTTTTCGCAGCACCTTTTCGGTACGCGCTATTCCCTAGCCAATATCAGTTCTGGCACCAGTTATCATTATTTTAACTTCAAACTTGTTTTACAAGTCCTATATATTATTCTAGTGACATATACACACTTTTCATAATTTTTCGGGATACATCATCGGTACGCATTTATACCGAGTAGCAGAATCAGTATCTGCACTTTTCATCAGAAAATCAACTTTCAGCATTATTAATCACTTACCAATATTAATTAGGCCTTATCATAATTATTAGGGTCAATTATGGAATTTTTTTCTAATTTCTCACAATTAATTAATTAACTTTCTTAATTAACAGTGCGGGTTCTTACATTCACCCCACCTTTTTAGGATTTTGTCCTCAAAATCAGAATATACCTATCTCGGAAGTCGGGATACTGCCGGAGAAGCTCGTCCTCTCGCTCCCAAGTACACTCCTCAGGAGATCTTCCGGTCCACTTCACTTTGACCATCAGAATGATCTTGCTCCTCAGCTGCTTCTCGCCACAATCGAGAATCTTGAGTGGTCCGACAGGAGTTTTCAAGTTCTCCCAAACTTTCACATCATCCGGTTGCACCATGTGCGAAGGATCTGCTATGTACTTCTGAAGCTGAGAGAGGATGTTGGCAATGTTCGGAGGCAAGGCAAGCCGACAGGCAACAGGTCCTACTCTACCAAGGATCTGCTATAGCCTAATGAATCTCGGGCTAAGCTTCCTCACTCTGAGGGCCCGACCAAACCCGGTGACGTAACACCCCGTATATATCCGGTTGTTATCATATCATCGTATTAAGCCACACTTAATTTAAAAATGCGAAATATCTTTTTCTGTTCAATTATGACGTTATTATCATTAGCCAAGTTGAATTACTTAATTCATTTCATAAAACATCGCATGTATGTGAATTGCAAAAGACAACTAACTGAAATACCTCATAACATAGATGTGAGTATCTAAGTCACGGATCTACAACACGTAGTCCGGACAATATCCTGATACATTATTCATTACAACTAGAAACAACTAAGCATAAAGTTAAGTCAAAGTGGCATTGACAATCCCTATACTCACCCAAATAAGGAAACAAAGCCCCACATCAGTCTCAACAATAAAATCATGAAGATAAAAGCATAAGAGCCAACAGTCAATATCGAGCATCCAACATAAGTAGCATAACAACATAATATCAGCTAAGCTTCGGCCTCCTTCCGCTAGAGGTCTCAACCCCCGCATTACCTGGATCTGAAATATGTGCCCCAAACGTGGGGTGAGATCTCTAAAAAGAAATCTCAGTAAGACAAGGGGTCCTCAAGGAACACCGCTTGCACCTCACCCACAGTGCAGCAGATATTCATGCCATGTGTGTTTTAACTATTCTACTGGCGAGAGAAATGCAGGACGTACGTTTACAACCCCACAATAAGTACAAGGAATACCGCTTGCACCTCACCCACAGTCTCACCATCTTGTATGTCTCCACATACTCATGCTTACCGTATAGGTGGAACACCACATGCATATCATAAAGGCACTCGCATATAATAGCTCAATAGCATTTATCAAAACAATAAATGAAAACAACATCATGCATATAAACCATCCCCCCACATTCCCCCATGGGACATGGTGGAACCAACAATGGCTAAACCGAGGACACGAAAGCTTACCTTGCAAGCTAACTATCCAATGCCAAGAGTCCACACTAGCTCAAAGCCCAAACACAGCAGAATCACAATCTGTTTCGGACTAACAATATATCAATAATCATACTTAACAAGCATAGATCACAAAGACAGCGCCTTTCCTTCACGTTTTACCTCTTTAGGCTTCTCACAAAGCCACTAGCCCTTAATCACTTAGATTCTGACTTATATTAATCATTACAAAAGTTCAACTTCATCAACATAGGGTCCACGAACCCATAACTCAGTTCTGTATGAACAGTACCTTCACTGTTCACGAAAACCCAGAATATCTGGATATATGTCGAGGGCATATCTGGATATCAATATGCGGATATCTCTCTTCCAATATCTGGATATTCAGATCCCCATATCCGGATATTTCGCGACAGAATGCAGTTCTGCATTTCGCGAGATATCCTTCCCAAAGGTCCAACTTTTACCGATTACAGAAGCTTAAACATGCATTTCTAGGTGTGTTTAGCATTACCCAACCTTAAGTTATCAACTTTAGCTCATTACATGCATCAAGGTTCCATTTTTAAGCCTTAAAACTCATGATCAAGGTTGCCAACACTTACCCAAGCTCAAAACAGAGAAAGAAGGTGCTCTTGGAGCTCACCAACAACTCCTCAAGTCTGACTTCACAAGGTGCACGAAAATGGGGCACAAAGATGGGTCTTTTGTACCAAAGATCACTCCTTGGAGCTCCCACAACCAAGAAAATGGCTCCCAACACTCAAACAAAGAAACTCAGACCCTCTACACCTCACAAAACAGAACCTAAAGTCAGAACACTAGCCTTTCCTCCCACACAAGTCTCAACCACACCCAACCATGGTGCTTTGATGAAGAAATGATGGAGAAAGGTGAAAGAAAAATGACCTTGAAGGTCGAAGCATGTGAGAGGGAAAAACAAAATTTTTCAAGCGGAATAACACATGTAATCAAGATTCATGCTTTAAGACAGCATGATGTTACCTTTGTTTTGTGATTCAAACACCAAGCAGATCAGTGTCAGGTTTGAAGGGTTCAAACCCTCTAACGTTGATCCACACCACCCCACGTCAAGATGCAAGAACTTTTCTTGAAAAGCCACCAATTGATCACCACAAAAGCTTGCTAGGCGTCCAATGTGTGAAGGAGGAGGCTAGGTAAAGGTGTTTAGAAGAGTGAAGTCTTTAGCATGAAAACTTCACAAAAGTGGGGCATGGATGCTCTTAGAAAAGGCAAGGTTAATTCCAAAACACTTAGGGAAAAACCTAACAAAAGTGGCCCACCAAAAGGATGAGAGGAAGCAAAGATGCAATCAGATTTTCTTCTTAAAATTCTGATCACAAATGGCGCACATAAAGGGAGAGAAAGGGTGGATTTGTTGCAATTCAAAATTCCTAACAACCTACCGTACAATCCTCATGAGACTAGATCTTTATCTGGTCAAAATTCTGACCTAATGGCCATCATATGGCCAGCCATCTATGCGCCCCATTCAGCCCCTAAAGGGGTCCAGATACGTTGAGCAGTTGCATTCAAATTTGAACCAACTCACTCACTAATTCTCTCAACCAACCAAATCTGATTGGAGCTTATTTGGTTGACTAGATGACACTTATAATCACACCAAATCAGCGCACCAAACAGCTCTTGGTGATCTCCGAAGATCTCCTCTTGATACAAGGGATTTGTTCCAACAAGACCTTATCTTATCCTTTTGTTATGAAACAACTTTTCATAGCCAATTCAAATTCAAATTCAAACATTTAAATTCAAACGTTCGAACATTTAAATTAAAACGTTCGAACATTTAAATTCAAAAAGTTCAAATTTTAAATTTAAATTCAAATTTCAAATTCAAAATTCGAATTTCAAAATTCAAAATTTAAAATTTAAATATTTGATAATTAATTTAACTAATTAAATTAATTAGTAATGTCTTGGATCATCCAAGCCCATTACATGATCCATGCGCCCTTTTCCCTTTTAGGCGGGCTTCCAAACTTCTTCTTGGGCTAACAACCATTATTAGGCCCAATACCTTTAATGCTAGATCATCATGACAATAAGGTGTTAGTGAATGACCCAATAGGTCCAACATAGCCACTGACATAAATAGGCTCGGGCCCAACAAGCCCACAACCCATTTAATGACAACACAGAGCACTAGCAATGCTTTGTTGCCCCAAAACTAGTTAGATTAATGACTTAATCATCCTATTACACATATTTGGTTGCCGTATGCATTTCCTTTCATCTCGGTTACCTTCCCATTAAACCTAGGGTGAGGTTACGTATCAACCCTTGCGGTTTAGGGTAAGCTTTAATTCGAAATAGGGAATCTTTAATTTACTGACTCTAAAGGCAGATCATCTCATAATCTCTTTTACTATGCATAGATTCTCGAGTCTTGTAAATGTCATCCCGATTTCTCCGGTTTACAGATAACCTAATCCCTTACAGAGATTTGGTGAATTCCTTCAGCTTATCACCCTAGGCATGTGCTCTTTCAGGACATGCCCAAAAGTATACCTATGAGTCTTCATGTTTCAGGCAGACGAGGTATACAATCAAAACATGCCTTCTAGAACACAGTCTAGGTGACAACTTATGGTCTAAGGAAAAACATACCCAAATATTAAGAGACTACTCTAATGATACTTTTGTAAGATTTCCTCATAGAGTCTCTTTGTGGGTCTGTTCAGTGCAAGCTATACCCTTATAGGTCCACCCACGACTTTAGCTAAGACATCTCCCTATCTGTAGCTCATGAGGTCTTTACCTTGTATCCGAATATAAGTAGATAAGTCGTGCTAGTCTTACCCGAGATTGCTGATCCCCATTCTCAGTGTCTCTAGACTAGGAATATAAAATTAGGAATAAACATCTGGTATCCTTAAATCCTCATGATCGTGATCTTTTCACAGATACTCAATAGATATCTATTTTATTCCAAGGGGTTTATCTAGTTACTCATATAATATATTAACAATAATAGTGAGAAAAAATATGAAACAGGATAAAAAGTGCTTATTATTTATTTGCGACAATATAAAAAGGTCAGCATATGTCCTAATCTAATCAAAAGATTGTCTCTAGGAAATCCATATACTAACAAAAGGTGGTCACTATGGTGGTTTCTTAGAGAAGATAAAGGTGACAAAGAGGGGAGGCTGATCAGCAGCCAAAGTGTCTCACGTAGACTTAGTATTATGGCCTAGGATTTTGTGCAATAATATATATAGGTCCATTAAGCTTTAATCGCACTGTATTAGCGTTAATTGCTACGCTTAGCATTTTAATCCTAAACTTAGGATTCTGAACCTACTCATTTTTTTAAGATTTATCATATTTTTATTTTATTTTTCGCAGCACCTTTCCGGTACGTGTTTTTCCATAGCCAGTATCAGTTCTGGCACCAGTTCTCATTATTTTGACTTGAAACTTGTTTTACAAGTCCTATATATTATTCTAGTAATATTCCCACACTTATTATAATTTTCTGGGATACTTCATCAGTATGCATTTATACCGAGTAGCAGAACCGATATCTGCACTTTTCGTCCGAAAAACGACGTTCAGCATTATTACTCACTTACTATAATTATCTAAGCCTCATAATAATTATTAGAGTCAATTATGGAATTATTTCCTAATTTTTCATAATTAATTAATTAACTTCCTTAATTAACGGGGCATGTTCTTACATTCACCCCATCTTTTTAAGGATTTTGTCCTAAAAAATAGAAACATACCTGTCTCAGAAGTCGGGATACTGCCGGACAAGCTCGTCCTCTCACTCCTAAGTGCACTCCTCAGGAGTTCTTCCGGTCCACTGCACTTTGACCATCAGAATGATCTTGCTCCTCAGATACTTCTCGCCACGGTCGAGAATCTTGAGTGGTCCGACGGGAGTCTTTAGGTTCTCCCGAACCTCCACATCATCCGGTTGAACCACGTGCGAAGGGTCCGCTACATACTTGCGAAGCTGAGACACATGAAACACGTCGTGGAAGCTGGTAGGCAACAGGTCCTACTTTACCAAGTATCTGGTATGACCCAATGAATTGCGGGCTCAGCTTCCTCACTACAAGGGCCCGACCAACACCGGTGACAGGTGAAAGTCTCACAAACACGTGCTCACCCTCACTGAACTCTAGTGGACGATGCCGCACATCGTAGTAACTCTTTTTGCGATTCTGCGCCTGCTTCAACTTTTCCCTGATCAACTGGATCTGCAGGGTAGTATCTTGGACAAAGTCCAAGCCAAACAACTCCTTATCTCCAACCTCAGACCAGCAGGTAGGAGTCCGACACCTCCTACCATACAACGCCTTGTAGGGTGCCATGCCCAGGCCAGCATGGAAACTGTTGTTGTATGAAAATGCAACCAATGGCAGGTACTTATCCCATGTTGAACCCTGCTCCAAAGTGCAAGCCCTCAACATGTCCTCCAATGTCTGGATGGTCCGCTCAGTCTGTCCGTCAGTCTGAGGGTGATAGGCTGTACTCAGTCTCAACTGCATACCAAAAGCCTCCTGCAGCGCCTCCCAGAATTGAGATGTGAACTTCGGGTCCCTATCACTAATGATACTCTCGGGCACCCCGTGAAGTCTCACAATCTCGCAAACATATAGTCTGGCCAACTGCTCAATAGTGAAGCTCACCTTCACCGGAAGAAAGTGGACAGACTTGGTCAATCTGTCCACAATGACCTAGATAGAGTCATAACCAGCATGAGTCTTCAGCAATCCCACCACGAAGTCCATGGAAATGCTATCCCATTTCCATTCCGGAATCTCAAGAGGTTGAAGCTTACCAGACAGCTTCTGGTGTTCTATCTTCACCTTCTGGAAAACCAAGCACTTGGACACAAAAACAACAATGTTCTTCTTCATGCCCGACCACCAATAGTTCTTTTTCAAGTCCTGATACATCTTTGTAGCACCAGGGTGGACAGTAAACTGGCCCTTATGAGCCTTTGGCACTACCCCAATAGTCAACGGACCTCGAGGAACCACAATCCTCTTCTCAAAGGTCAACAGTCCATCCTCATTCCAAGACAAACCATCCTGGTTCTTCACATAATCTAGGCACTCTCTCTGCACTTGCGCCTCTTTGATCTTTTCCATGAGCTCGTTCTCCACTTGCACGGTTTCCATTTCGAGAAGTGCACCCCCAAACTGAAAGTTCGAAATGGCCTTGAAGGCCGATGCATGCAAGAGGGAAAAACAAAATTTTTCTTTGCGGAATATACATGCACATCAAGATCATGCTTTAGGAAAGCATGATGTTACCTTGTTCGTGAAATCACCAGATGATCAAGGCAGGTCTGAAGGGTTCAGACCCTCTAACGTTGATCCACACCACCCACTCGTCTAGGTGCAAGAACTCCTTCTTGTGAAGCCACCGGATGATCACCACAAAGAGGTTTGCTAGGCGCTCTATGTGTGAAGATGGAGGCTAGGTGAAAGTGTTTGAAAAAGTGAAGCTCTCAATGTGAAAGCTTCACAAGTGGCGCAGGAGAGAGGAGAGAATAGGCTAGGTTTTCAGAAAAACCCTTGGAGGAACAACTGATCACTTAGGCACATAAGAGGAGAGTATTTAAAATAAAATACCAATCAGATTTTTCTCCTAAAAATCTTATCATTAGGCGCCAAATTGGAGAGAGAGAAGTAGAGCTGTTTTATTTCAAAAATTGCTAACAGTCTCCTAGAATATTCTCTTGAGAATTGGTTCAAAACCTATTCAAAATTCTAATCAGAAATCTTCATAAGATCAGCTATATGGTGCGCCCCATAGAGCCCAAAAAGGTGACCAGATACATCTGAGTAGTTGCATTCAAATTTGAATCAACTCACTCAGATTTTCTCCCAACTGACTGAATCTTCTGGAGCTGATTTTGATGAGCAAATCTTGCTCACTAACAACCCAAATCAGCGCCATATATGGCCTTGGATCTTGTCCAAAAGATTCTCTCATGATACTAGTGATTTGTTCCAACAAGATCTCATCTTATCCTTTTGTTATGAAACAACCTTTCATAGGCAATTCAAATTCAAATTCAAATATTTGAATTCAAACATTCAAATATTCAAATTCAAATGTTCAAACATTCAAATTCAAAAATCAAATTCAAAATTTCAAATTTCAAAATTCAAATTTCAAAATTCGAATTCAAAAGCCAAATTTCAAAATTCAAATTTCAAATTTCAAATTTCAAATTCAAAATTCGAATTTCGAAATTCAAATTCAAAATTCAAAATTTCAAAATTCAAATTTCGAATTCCAAAATTCAAAATTTAAATGTTTGATAATTAATTTAACTAATTAAATTAATTAGTAATGTCTTGGACTATCCAAGCCTAGTACAATGAACCATGCGCCCTCCACCCCTTTAGGTGGAGTTCCAAACAACTTCTTGGGCTAATAACTATTATTAGGCCCAATACCTTTAATGCTAGAGCATCTAGACAATTAGGTGTTTGTGTGTGACCCATTAGGTCTAACTTAGCCACTGACATAAATGGGCTTAGGCCCAATAAGCCCACAACCCATCTAATGACAACACAGAGCACTAGCAATGCTTTGTTGCCCCAGAACTAGTTAGATTAATGATTTGATCATCCTATTAAACATATTTGGTTGCCGTACATATTTCCTTTTGTCTCGGTTACCTTCCCATAAAACCTAGGGTAAGGAAGCGTATCAACCCCTGCGGTTTAGGGTAAGCTTTATTCGAAATAGGGAATCTTCAATTTACAGACTCTAAAGGCAGATCATCTCATGATCTCTTTTACTATGCATAGATTCCCGAGTCCCTGTAAATGTCATCCCGATTTCTCCGATTTACAGATAACCTAATCTCTCTCAGAGATTTGACGAATTCCTTCAGCTTATCACCCTAGCCCTGTGTTCTTTCAGGGCAAGCCCAACAGTATACCTATGAGTCTCCATGTTTCAGGCAGACGAGGTGCATAATCAAAGCATGCCTTCTAGAACACAGTCTAGGTAATAACTTCTGGTCTTAGGAAAGACATACCCAAATATAAAGAGACTACTCTAATGATACTCTCTGTGAGAGTTCCTCATAGAGTCTCTTTGTGGGTCCGTTCAGTGCGAGCTATATGCTTATAGGTCCACCCACGACTTTAGCTAAGACATCTCCATATCTGTAGCACATGAGGTCTATACCTTGCATCCATATACAAGTAGATAAGTCGTGCTAGTCTTACCCGAGATTACTGACCCCATTCTCAGTATCTCTAGACTAGGAACATAAAATTAGGAATAAACATCTGGTATTCTTGAATCCTCATGATTGTGATCTCATCACAGATACTCAAGAGATACCTATTTTTTTCCACGGGGTTTATCAAGTTATTCATAATATATTAATATTAATATCGAGACATAATTATGAAACAAGATAAAGAGTGCTTTTATTTATTTATGACAATATTAAAAAGGTCTACATCTCTGTCCTTATTTAATCATAAGATTGTCTCTAGGACACCCAAATACTAACACAAACAAGGAAGTCACCATCAGATCTCAAAACTGCTCAATGATGTCATAGTCAACTATGGTCAAACTGGATAGACTCACAGATTTCTGACTCAAAGTATCAGCTACCACATTGGCCTTGCCAGGATGGTACTTCAACTCAAAGTCGTAGTCCTTCAGATACTGCATCCATCTTCTCTGTCTCATGTTCAGCTCTTTCTGATAGAACAAATACTTCAAGCTCTTGTGATCACTGAACACAGCAAATTTCATGCCATAAAGATGATGCCTCCAAATCTTGAAAGGAAACACAATAGCAGCCAACTCCAAATCATGAGTTGGGTAGTTCTCCTCATGAGGCTTCAACTGCCTCGAAGCATAGGCAATCACTTTGTCCAACTGCATCAACACACATTTGAGCCCCTTTCTAGAGGAGTCGGTGTAAAGCTCGACTTCCTCAACAGGATCAGGAAGGACCAACACAGGTGCGGTAGTCGGACTCTCCTTTAACTGCTGAAAACATTCCTCACACTCGTGAGTCCACACAAATGGAGTCTCCTTCCGGGTAAGGCGAGTCATTGGCAGAACCAACATGGAGAATCCCTGGATGAACCTCCGGTAGTAACCTGCCAAACCCAGAAAACACCTCACTTCAGTTACCGTCTTGGGCCTCTCCCAATCAAGAACGACCTCAATCTTGTTCAGATCCACTGTAACTCCTTCTGCAGAAATGACATGCCCAAGAAACTTCACAGACTTGAGCCAGAACTCACACTTCGAAGGCTTAGCATAAAGCTTTTTCTCCTTCAGCACTTGCAACACAATCTCCAAGTGCTCAACATGTTCCTCCTCCGTCTTGGAGTAAATCAATATGTCGTCAAGGAAGACGATCACAAACTGGTCCAGGTACGGCTGGAAAATCTTGTTCATGTAATCCATGAACACTGCGGGTGCATTTGTGAGTCCAAAAGAAATCACCAAATACTCATAGTGACCGTATCTCGAACGAAACGCGGTCTTTGGGACATCCTCCGGCTTCACCCGAATCTGATGGTATCCGGACCGGAGATCTATCTTCGAATACACACAAGCACCCTTCAGTTGATCTAATAGATCATCAATACGCGGAAGGGGATACTTGTTCTTGATTGTAACCTTGTTCAGCTGCCTGAAATCGGTGCACAATCGCATAGTCCCATCTTTCTTCTTCACGAAGATGACTGGTGCTCCCAAGGGAGACACACTCGGTCGAATGAAGCCTTTCCCTGAAAGGTCCTCAATGTGTTTCTTCAGCTCCGCCAACTCTGGTGGCGACATCCGATATGGAGCCAATGAAATGGGCCCCACACCAGGAAATAAATCAATGGAGAACTCTATCTCCCTTGCAGCGGAAACTCAGGAATGTCCTTAGGAAATACCTCGATGGATTCCCTCACCACAGGAATGCCAGTAATATCCTCGTGTGTCCCACTCACCAAACCTCCCAACATGACATATCCAAATGCCCCAGCTCTCAAGGCTCTCCTAGCCTGCAGCAAAGAAATGTACGGCGAGGAACTGGATGTGGAATCACACGGAGACATCACCACACGCTTGGCACAACAATCAATCAATGCACAATTTCTGGACAACCAATCCATGCCCAAAATAATCTCCAAATTGGCCATCGGTAACCCTATCAGATCTACCGAGAACTCACGGCCATCCCACTAAAACGTTACATCACGATGAACAGTGGTAGAATCACACATTTCTCCGGCGGCGGTGGTCACCCGCAACGGTGGAGAAAGCACAGACGTGGACAACTCAAGCCCCACAGCAATCGGGGTAGCAATGAAGGTATGCGTAGCCCCAGAGTTAAACAATACATCAACAATAGATCCACCTACCTCTGACAAGGTTCGGAGCTCGGTTCGACTGCTGCCGATCCAAAGTGTAAACTCGCAGCGTAGTAGGTGGAACAACAGGTGCCGCTGTAGGTGGAAGGGGAACCATCTGTAACGGAATTGCTCGAACTGCTGCAGCTCTCGCCGCCGACGACAGACAATCTCTGGAGTAGTGGCCCTCCTTGCCACACTGAAAGCATATCAACTGGCCTGAAGTGAGTCTTCCCACACCCCGAGTGTAAGATCTCACATAAATTAGGGAAATATATAATTGAAATTAGGAATGTGGAATCATGTCTTGAATTCGAATTCTATATATATTTATGGTGAAATTAATTTAATTTAGGAAAATTATTTTAATTGCAATTATTGGAGAATATATATTTTAGTAATTCGAAACCCTAGTTAAAAGGATAGGATTAATTTAATCATAACATATAAAAATCTTAGTTAATACTTAGAAGGTATATGAAATAATAATTAGTAGAATACAAGAGATAATGGCCATGAATAAATGAAATTGGACCTCATCTACCCCCTTTCGGCTTCGGCCCAAATGCTTTAGGGGAAGGCCAAGTCAGCCCAAAACTATTAGCTAATCCCTAACCTATCTCAATGAAATCGGAATGCATGTCTGCTCATTGGTCAAGTAGGAAACACAAGTCAACCCAATCCACCTTTACCTCTCCTTCACATGCGCATTGCATAGAGAGAAACCAAGCTGATTGCTTGTCTTATTGCTCAAAGTTTGAGCCAGCCTTGCCATTTCATGCGTCCAATAGGAGAGAATAAATCTGATTTGGTGTCTATTTGTCAAAGTTCAACCAGCCCCCACCTTATCTTTCCCTTTTCTTGCGCAAAGTAAGGGAGAACACGTTGATCCCTTGCTCCCTCAACTTAGAACTCAGAAATAAACTCAGCCCTCATCTTCCTTCCCTTACATGCAGCTGGAACTCGGCCCTTGTGGAGTGGAAAGGTGAGGAAATCGCACATCATTTGGTGGTCTTCCATTGGCAGATTTGGGGAGCTGTGTGTACATACAAGAGGTATAAGTCAAACCTCAACTCCTCCCTTTCACATTTTCTGTTTCGGCTTGCATAGGTATCTTAGGAGGATAATTTTTGTCATCCCTCTCCCTTGTCTCTGTTTATTTAGGAAGCCTTGGTCTTTTGGGTGCATGCAAGCCAAAACTGATTTGTGGAAGCTTGGAAAATAGCTTCTTATCATTCTATGGACTGTTTCCTTTGGGTTAGAAAAATTATTCAGCTTACATGTGTTAAAATCGATGAAGACAACATGTTAGAAGCTTATTCACCCATGCCTAAGTTATGCAGATAGGTTATGTAAATAAAAATTTTAAGTCTCTAGTTATTGGCCTGAAAAACCGAATCGGTATACATAGAAAATCATGGTTATGTCACTTGATAATTATTAGTAATGTGATCTTAAGTCAGAATACTAAATTTAGTGTAGGAACCATGAAATTCAATTGTAATCCAAGAATTGGAAGCATGGAAATTACGTGTGCTGTGTAGGAAAAATAGTGCAGAATTCTAATTTGGTATTTGGTGAATTAGGTGCACAAGCTTCTAATCAAAGGTGACTGATTTGGTGATATTTTTGGTTGGAACTCTAAAGTGTCAAGGTAAGTGTAGGTGGTTCAACCTTTTGTTACTATTGGTTTAGTGCTTGAATTTTGAATTGTTGCTCGTGTGTCCTTATATGTATTCTGTTGGAAAATATTTGTAAACTGCTTTTGAATTTGGAATCATTGGAATTCTATTTTGCAGACACATTCATTCGAAATTTTGGGTGTCATAATCCATGTGAACTATGGTAATTTGATTCTGATTTTTGTCCTGCTCATGTACATCATAAATCTGCATTTTTCATGTGTGTGCGAAGCAAATCATAGCATAACATGCATCCTTATACATGCTGTTTGGAAAATTGAAAATTTTGAAAGGAAGCATATGGTTGAGCATTCATCATATAGGCATCCCTCAGGTACCAGGGAGAAGGAACCGTGGCTCAGTTCGCATAGGTCTCAATTGGAATTCCCCTCTGTTAGGACCAAATGGAATATCCGTTGAGTTAGTTAGTATATGCACTGTACTGCTATGAACATACATTATTCTGGCGTTATATACGCATTCTGTTGCATTTTAGTATCTGTTCAGAAATTAATTGATGATGCGGCTGTTTTGGAAATTCGGTATCTAGACTAATATTGTTGCACTATTGGTTTTTCTGTCACACTAGTGGGATTTTTCTCACCCCTTTTGGGGCTCAATTTTTATAAAATTTCCAGTTGTTCCTATGTGAAACCCGATTTCAATACATGTTTTATCACTTGACTAAAATATACATCTCTTTAATTGAATACATTAACTTTGTGACTCTAATCGGTTTAGCAGACATCTCTCTTGGATACATACAGGGGAGGGTGTCCCACTAAATGGTATTAGAGAAGTTTTGATTTATGGTGCTTGTGTGTGTTTGATGAAATGTTTGTTGTTTGTATATGTTTGTTGTATTGTTTGCTGTTTTAATATAGTTGTTAAATTGTTTGTTGGCTGCTTTATGATAGGATGCAGAATTAAAATGTTGAATGGTCTGAGTTATGATAGCAGTTGTCGAATTATTTGTTTAAGTTATGGTAATTGGCATAACTAGAATGTTTGAATTATACAGTGATAAGAACAGATGCATTGTTAACTTATCTGATTAGAACTCGAGTACCTACTTGGAATTGCTGTCATGTATATCTTGTAGTGAGTCTGATCAGCTCATTTCATGGTATTATGAGTGTAGAAACATGGCAGGTACACAGGGATCTACTCAGGGAAGACCTAGTAATGCAGCTGATGACCTTATCACTACTGTTGGAGGGTTGGCCACTTTTGTTCAGAATATGAGTCAAGAGTGGAGAGAATATAGAAATCAAAATCCTAACCAACCCCAGATGCATGATAATGCTGAGGAGATTGCTAGACGGAGGTTGAAAGACTTCCGAAATATTCAGCCACCTATATTTGAAGGTGGAGATAACCCCAAGATTGCAGCAAGATGGTTGTAGATGATTGAACACATCTTTGAACGTATGCGATGTCCTGAAGCTCATAGGGTTGACTATGCCTCGTATCAGCTGATTGATGAAGCCTTGACTTGGTGGACAAGTGCAAGGGCTTTACTTCGAGCACATCATGTTGATCTTACTTGGGAGGTGTTCAGACGGGTTTTTCTGGACAAATATTTTCCGAAGGCTATGAGGAGGATGAAACACACTAAACAGCTGGCACTGCGACAAGGAAATATGACTATTAATGAATATATTGTAAAGTTTGGGCAGCTGATGGAGTATGCTAATTTTGATCGGAACATTTATGATGAAGAATGACAGGTGGAAAAGTATGAAAGTGGACTGCATCCATAGATCGCAAGCTTATGTTGACTACAACAAATTGTACTCTGCCTGAATTGATTAATCAGAGTTGGCAAGTCGAAGAGATTATAAATGAAGCTAAGAATTTGTCTAAACAGCCAGTGCAATCATAAAGAGGAAGTAAAGTTGGTCGGTTCTTCAAAAAGATTACTGGGATGAACAGAGGCAAGGGTCCGCAGTTGCAACCTCAGACTGAAAATTTTAAGAAGAATATTGCTCCTGAACAATCTTCAACAGGACGACAGGGTCCCACTGCTTGTGCTACTTGTGGGAAGAATCATACTGGTATATGTCGTCGCAGGAATAATTTGTGCTACAGGTGTGGACAACCGGGACACTTCATTTCTGATTGCCCGTAAAATGCTAATCAGCCTTCTAGTCAAACTCGGGTGTTCACCCACGATGCCAATGAAGCTCAAAAGTATCTGAATCTGATCCGAGGTAATGTAATCTTGAATGGTTATCCTCTTTCTGTTATCTTTGATTCTGGAGCATCAGGTTCTTTTATTGCGGGGCACACTGCAATGAGACTAGGTCTCACCCTGACTACTTTACCTTATGAGCTGCAAATCAGTACTCCTACTGGAGGATCTTGTACTGCATCAGAAATCTGCAGGGGTTGTATTCTACAATTTGAAGAAAGGACTTATACAGTGAATTTGGTGTTTCTACCGGTATTCAGTCTTGAGGTGATTATCGGTATGGACTGGCTAGCAAAAAATGGAATAACTTTGGATTGTCAAGCAAGAAAGGTCGTCGTTCCTTCTAAAGATGGTAATTTTCAGTCCTTTGCTACTATTTCCTCATTACAAGTTAGAAAAGAACTCCTTCGGGGAGCTGAAGGGTATTTGTTGTTGATTGAGTCTGAGAATACGGTTGATACCCAATTTCAAAATATTCCTGTTGTTAATGAGTTCGTGGAGGTATTTCCTGATGAAATTCCTCGATTACCTCCTCATCGGGAGATAGAATTTCCCATTGACCTTCTTCCTGGAGTTGGACCTATTTCCATTGCTCCTTACCGTATGGCACCACTGGAACTTCGGGAACTTAAGAAACAAATAGAAGAGCTTTTGTCAAAAGAATTCATCAGACCCAGTACTTCTCCGTGGGGTGCTCCAGCTATCCTGATCAAGAAGAAGGATGGTATCCTACGTCTGTGTGTAGATTACCGCCAACTGAACAAGGTGACAGTAAAGAATAAGTATCTGCTTCCTAGGATTGATGATTTGATGGACCAGTTGAGAGGTGCCAGGGTGTTTTCCAAAATAGACTTGCGATCGGGATATCATCAAATCCGGGTTAAACCGGAGGACATTCCGAAAACGGCTTTTAGGACTCGTTATGGTCATTATGAATATCAAGTGATTCCGTTCGGACTTACTAATGCTCCGGCAATATTCATGGATTATATGAACTGTATCTTTCGCCCATTCTTAGATCATTTTGTTATTGTATTTATCGATGACATTCTGATTTATTCTACCAATGAAGAACTGCATGTTGAACATTTGAGGATAGTTTTACAAATCCTTAAGGAGAAACAGTTGTATGCCAAGTGGTTGAAGTGTGAGTTCTGGTTAAGCGAAGTCCAGTTCTTGGGCCACATAATTTCAGCCGAAGGAATTGCTGTGGATCCTAGCAAAGTAGAAGCAGTAAAGAATTGGGAGCGACCTAAGACCTTGACTGAAGTGCAGAGTTTCTTGGGACTTGCAGGTTATTATCGTTGATTCATCCAAAATTTCTCGCAACTAGTGCAGCCTCTCACACGTCTCACTCGG
Source organism: Gastrolobium bilobum (assembly GCF_033153095.1). NCBI lineage: Eukaryota > Viridiplantae > Streptophyta > Magnoliopsida > Fabales > Fabaceae > Gastrolobium > Gastrolobium bilobum. Next base: position 26,902 of record NW_026899155.1, on the reverse strand, counting down.
AAGGGAATGCCTTTTGAGTGGACTGACGCTTGTGAAGAATGTTTCTTGGAGCTAAAAGGTAGATTGACCAGTGCTCCTGTGCTTGCTATTCCGGACCCAACCAGAAAGTTTGAAGTGTATTGTGATGCGTCTCTAAAGGGACTTGGTTGCGTGTTGATGCAAGATCACATGGTCGTAGCTTATGCCTCACGACAATTAAAGCTTCACGAGGAAAATTATCCTACTCATGACTTGGAGTTGGTAGCCATAGTATTCACACTAAAAATCTGGAGACATTATTTGTATGGTTCGCAATTTGATGTTTTCAGTGATCACAAGAGTATGAAGTATTTGTTTGATCAGAAGGAACTAAACATGAGGCAACGGCGGTGGATGGAATTCTTGAAGGATTATGAATTTGAACTCAAGTATAATCCAGGCAAGGAAAATGTAGTAGCTGATGCTTTGATTCGTAAGACTCTTCATTCTGCAACCTTGATGATAGAAGAACAAAAACTACTTGAAGCTTTTCGGGATCTGAACTTGTTTGTTATCAGAAAAAGGCGTGGAATAAGGTAGGGCAGAATCAAAGTGGAGAATGAGTTACTCCGTAGAATAAAGAGGGCTCAAAGAGACGAGGAACTAGTCCATAAATTGGCTGGTTACCAAGATGTCGTTTGGGATGAAAATAAAATGTTGAGATTTCAAGGTCGGTTAGTAGTACCGAATGACGAACTTAAACAACAAGTTTTGCAAGAGGCCCATAAGGGTAATTATGCCATTCATCCTGGATCCACTAAAATGTATCATGATTTAAAGACTTCGTTTTGGTGGCCGGGTATGAAACGTGACATTGCAGAATATGTAGCTCGATGCTTAACCTGTCAGAAAGTGAAGTATGAACATCAGAAACCTTCGGGACTTCTTCATCCTCTGGAAATTCCTGAATGGAAATGTGATAGTATTGCTATGGACTTTGTAGTTGGACTTCCTTGGAAGCGAGAAGGATTTGACGCCATATGGGTAATTGTTGATCGGCTGACAAAATCAGCCCATTTCTTGAGTGTCCGAACAACGTATAATACAGAAAAGCTTGCATAGATTTATCTTTGAGAGATTTTGAAGTTGCATGGAGTTCCCACCAGTATTGTCAGTGACCGTGATCCCAAGTTCACCTCTAAGTTTTGGGAGTTTTTTCAACGGGCTCTCGAAACCCATTTGAGGTTGAGTACTGCTTATCATCCGCAAATCGATGGTCGGACCGAATGCACTATTCAGGTTCTGGAGGATATGTTGCGAGCCTGCATTTTAGAACAAGGAGGCAGTTGGGATAAGTATCTTCCTTTGGTGGAGTTTGCTTACAATCATAGTTTTCATTCCAGCATCAGAATGGCACCATATGAAGCTTTGTACAGGAGGAAATGAATATCTCTTTTATGTTGGGTAGAACTCGGTGAGCGAAGTATTTTGGGGCCCAACATGATTAAAGAAACTTCGGAGCAAGTGCATAGGATCAAGGAAAATATGCAAAGAGCCCAGGCGAGACAAAAAAGTTACTATGACAATCGTCATAAACCTCTATCGTTTGAAGTGGGAGACCACGTATTTTTGAGAATCACATCCACATCTCGACTCGACAAGAGAATGGTAACGAAGAAGTTGAGTCCGCGGTACTTAAGACCATACCTTATCTTGGACAGGATTTGAGAATCAGCTTATTGTTGTCAGATTAGCAAGTGTACTAGTCAAACAAGTAATAAAATGATGAGTAAAAATCGTTCCCACGAGGAATTGTGTCAAGCACTGCCTAACCAAATATTGTTAAGTTGAATCAACCAAAAGATTATGAATTGCATTTATTTCTTGTCACCAGAAATTAAATTTGAATTAAAATTAAAGAATTGATAAACAAATAAAGTGTGAATATAATTTAAAATAAGTAGTGAGATGTCAATTTCCCTCAAGAATGAATTTATGGATGAACCAATTTCCATGATGAATATCTACTATGTAATGTTGATCAACCTTTTTCTTATCATCAAGATATAATGTCTTACTACCTTGATAGACACATTAATTAGAAACCCCAATGTCTTGGTGATTCCTTTCTTAATACATGCATTAATTACTAAGGTCTTAAGATCACATCAGAAATCCTAGCATCAATGTCTTGACTACTAGAACACTGATGATGAAGTTGTCAAATATATAAACAATGTAAACATGTTTGTTCTACACTACTCCTTAACATGAAGAATTAATCAAGACAACTTCATACAAATCACATAATAAATAAACAAGAATTGAGTTCCATTGAATCAGACAACAAAGAACTCTACTCAGACATAATTGAATTATAAACAAAGGAAGAAGAAAGATCAAACTCCATTGTCATGATAGTAAGTCTTCAATCTTCAAGTGCAATTACATAGGAAACTAACTAATACAAGAACTAAGTCCTAAAGAATTTGGAAAGTAAGAGAGAGAAGTCAGATCAGAGGATCTGATATGGGAGAGAGAGATAGAATCAGATCTAAGACAAATGTGAAGGCCCTTGCCTTTTATAGTGTTACAAATTATAACTGAAAACTAACATGAGCGCTAAAACGTTCATGAATGGGCATTTTAACGTCCATGTTTAACGGATTCCCAACTGCTTTTAACTAACTTAGGCGTTAAAACGTGAACTGTTGAACGTTTTAACGTCCATGTCTGGTGAATGCTCAACTGCTTCCAACTGACTCCAACGGTAAAACACTTGGTTTGGACGTTTTAGCGTTCGAGACCAGAGTCTTTTTCCAACAGCAGGGCGCTAAAACGTTTGATCAGGAAGTTTTAGCGCCCAAGACCAGCAACTTTTGTCCTCAGATTGCAGCAACGCACTAAAACGTTCTGTGTGAACGTTTTAGCGTTCAGCACCAGCAACTTTTGTGTTTCGTTTGCAGCAGTGCGCTAAAACGTTCTGTGTGGACATTTTAGCGCTCAACGCTTAGGCATTCTCCCTTTCTCCAGAATCTTCTTCTTTTTTTCTGCTGCTCCTTAAGCTTCATTTCCCTACAAGACAGTGTAATTTTTCAACAAAGCTTTCAGAACTTGTACTTGAGGGAATTCCAAGACATTAACCTCTTTTTTATCCAATTAATCACACAAATTGATACTAATTAATGCTGAAAAACCTGATGAACTAGGGGTTTATCACTTATCAATTGGCGTTACCGCCTAATTTGTCAGGAATTCATAACGTCTTCCATGTGTCGCAGTTGAGGAGATATCTCTCTGATCCATCCCGTGTGCTACAGCTAGAAGAAGTGGAGTTAGAGAGAAACCTGGCGTATCCTGTTCAACCATTCCAAATTCTGGAGAGATCAGTCAAGCAACTTCGTTCCAAGGAAATACCGTTGGTGAAAGTGCATTGGAACAAGAAATTCGCGTATGAAGCCACTTGGGAGCGTGAAGACGACATTCGAAATCGATACCCGGAACTCTTTAACTGAGTACATAATTCTAATTTTGCGGACAAAATTCTATTTTGGTGGGGATAGTGTAACATCCCGCATAAATTAGGAAAATATATAATTGCAATTAGAAATGTGGAATCATGTCTTGAATTCGAATTCCATATATATTTATGGTGGAGTTAATTTAATTTAGGATAATTATTTTAATTGCAATTATTGGTGAATATATATTTTAGGAATTCAAAACCCTAGTTAAAAGGATCGGATTAAATTAATCATAACATATAAAAATCTTAGTTAATACTTATAAGATATATGAAATAATAATTAGTAGAATACAAGAGATAATGGTCATGAAGAAATGAAATTGGACCCCATTTACCCCCTTTAGGCTTCAGCCCAAATGCTTTGGGGGAAGGCCAAGTCAGCCCAAAACTATTAGCTAATCCCTAACCTATCTCAATGAAATCGGAATGCATGTCTGCTCATTGGTCAAGTAGCAAACACATGTCAACCCAATCCACCTTTACCTCTCCTTCACATGTGCATTGCATAGAGAGAAACCAAGCTGATTGCTTGTCTTATTGCTTAAAGTTTGAGTCAGCCTTGCCACTTCATGCGTCCAATAGGAGAGAACAAATCTGATTTGGTGTCTATTTGTCAAAGTTCAACCATCCCCCACCTTATCTTCCCTTTTCCTGCGCAAAGTAAGGGAGAACACGCTGATCCCTTGCTCCCTCAACTTAGAACTCAGAAATAAACTCAGCCTTCATCTTCCTTCATAAATCGCTACCCCTAAGAAGAACACACACAAACATAAATTGCATTTCCTTTCCTTCTCATCTCCATCACTAGCCGCGAATCCTAAGAGAATCAACCATCATTTGAGCACTCATTTCCCTCTCTCCTTGTTCGGCCGAATATCAACTTTAAAGAGCCTTGGTTGAGTCCTCCCTTCCCTTGCATGCAGCTGGAACTCGGCCCTTGTGGAGTGGAAAGGTGAGGAAATCGCATATCATTTGGTGACTTTCTTCCTTTGGCAGATTTGGGGAGCTGTGTGTACATACAAGAGGTATAAGTCAAACCTCAACTCCTCCCTTTCACATTTTCTGTTTCGGCTTGCATAGGTATCCTAGAAGGATAATTTTTGTCATCCTTCTCCCTTGTCTCTATTTAGTTAGGCAGCCTTGGTCTTTTGGGTGCATGCAAGCCAAAACTGATTTGTGGAAGCTTGGAAAATAGCTTCTTATCATTCTATGGACCGTTTCCTTTGGGTTAGAAAAATTATTCAGCTTGCATGTGTTAAAATCGATGAAGACAGCATGTTAGAAGCTTATTCACCCATGCCAAAGTTATGTAGATAGGTTATGTAAATAAAAATTTTAAGTCTCTAGTTAATGGCCTGAAAAACCGAATCGGTATGCATAGAAAATCATGGTTATGTCACTTGATAATTATTAGTAATGTGATCTTAAGTCAAAAAACTAAATTTAGTGTAGGAACCATGAAATTCGATTGTAATCTAAGAATTGGAAGAATGGAAATTACGTGTCATATGTAGGAAAAATAGTGCAGAATTCTAATTTGGTATTTGGTGAATTAGGTGCGCAAGCTTCTAATCAAAGGTGACTGATTTGGTGATATTTTTGGTTGGAACTCTAAAGTGTCAAGGTAAGTGTAGGTGGTTCAACCTTTTGTGACTATTGGTTTAGTGCTTGAATTTTTGAATTGTTGCTCGTGTGTCCCAATATGTATTCTGTTGGAAAATATTTGTAAACTGCATTTGAATTTGGAACCATTGGAATTCTGTTTTGGAGACACATTCATTCGAAATTTTGGGTGTCATAATCCATGTGAACTATGGTAATTTGATTCTGATTTTTGTCCTGCTCATGTACATCAAAAATCTGCATTTTTCATGTGTGCGTGAAGCAAATCATAGCATAACATGCATCCTTATACATGTTGTTTGGAAAATTGAAAATTTTGAAAGGAAGCATATGGTTGAGCATTCATCATATAGGCATCCCTCGGGTACCAGGGAGAAGGAACCATGGCTCAGTTCGCATAGGTCTCAATTGGAATTCCCCTCTGTTAGGGCCAAATGGAATATCCGTTGAGTTAGTTAGTATATGCACTGTACTGCTATGAACATACATTATTCTGGCGTTATATACGCATTCTGTTGCATTTTAGTATCTGTTCGAAAATTAATTGATGATGCAGCTGTTTTGGAAATTCGGTATCTAGACTAATATTGTTGCACTATTGATTTTTCTGCCACACTACTGGGATTTTTCTCACCCCTTTTGGGGCTCAATTTTTATAAAATTTCCAGTTGTTCCTATGTGAAACCCGATTTCAGTACATGTTTTATCACTCGACTAAAATATACATCTCTTTAATTGAATACATTAACTCTGTGACTCTAATCGGTTTAGCAGACATCTCTCTTGGATGCATACAGGGGAGGGTGTCACACTAAATGGTATCAGAGCAGTTTTGATTTATGGTGCTTGTGTGTGTTTGACGAAATGTTTGATGTTTGTATATGTTTGCAGCATTGTTTGCCATTTGAATATAGCTGCTGAATTGTTTGCTGGCTGCTGTATGATAGGATGCAGAATTAAAATGTTGAATGGTCTGAGTTATGATAGCAGTTGTCGAATTATTTGTTTAAGTTATGGTAATTAGCATAACTAGAATGTTAGAATTATATAGTGATAAGAATTGTTAACTTATCTGATTAGAACTCGAGTACCTACTTGGAATTGTTGTCATGTATATTTTGCAGTGAGTCTGATTAGCTCATTTCGTTGTATTGTGAGTGCAGAAACATGGCAGGTATACGGGGATCTACTCAGGGAAGACCTAGTAATGCAGCTGATGACCTTATCACTACTGTTGGAGGGTTGGCCACTTTTGTTCAGAATATGAGTCAAGAGTGGAGAGAATATAGAAATCAAAATCCTAACCAACCCCAGATGCATTATAATGCTGAGGAGATTGCTAGACGGAGGTTGAAAGACTTCCGAAATTTTCAGTCATCTATATTTGAAGGTGGAGATAACCCTGAGATTGCAGCAAGATGGTTGCAGATGATTGAACACATCTTTGAACGTATGCGATGCCCTGAAGCTCATAGGGTTGACTATGCCTCGTATCAGCTGATTGATGAAGCCTTGACTTGGTTGACGAGTGCAAGGGCTTTACTTCAAGCACAGCAAGATGTTGATCTTACTAGTACTCTAGCGTTATATACGCAATTTGATTATATTTTGGGATCTGTTCTGGAACTATTTAATGATGTGAGAATTTTGGAAATTCGGTATTTAAATTGACATTGTTGCATTGCTGGATTTTCTGCCACACTACTGGGATTTTTCTCACCCCTTCTGGGGCTCAATTTTTATAAAATTGCAGGAAGGCGAAGAAGTGTTTGATGACATGATCACATGACAAAATCTGTTTAAGTTATGCTCTTTGGAAATCTTGTTGTTTGCTCGCTGTTTCTGCTGATTGTATGCTGATTATTTGACCTTGATGTAGTATCTTGAAGAATGGCATGTTATGATGTGTATTCTGCTTTGGAAAGAGGTGTAGCATGATTTTTATATTCCGTCCGAAACTTATGTGATTCTGGTATCTAAATTGTCAAACCAATTTCTGCTGTATTTAAATTCGGATTTTGGTAAGGAGTTTCCTTTTTGCATGCAGCAGAAAGTTGGAACTTGGAGAGTAGGAGTGTGTTGCATGTAGCTGAAAACGTGAACATTGGAGAATAGAAATGTGAAGGTTTTTAAAACAAAAATTGGTGACAAATTCCTTGGCTGAGTGGCGAGCTTGTGGTATGCAAGCATTAAGGTACCTATGAATATTATCTCTTATATGTTTCTCTTTTGTTTCGGTTAGAAAAAGTGATTTAGGGAGTTATTTTTCTGCCATTCCTTCCCTTGTTGTTCGGTCACCAAGCCTTTGGCTATTAATGCATGCAAACTTAAAGACTGAATTTTGAAGATTGAAATATGGCTCTCTTAATGTAGTTAGAACCGGTCCTTGGGTTATGGAATTTGGCTAAACCTTGCTTGTGGTAAAACTGTATGTACAACTTGCTTATGACTTTGTTCACTCACCCGTAAGCCTTATAGAAAACGTTACGCAAATGAATTAATTTTGTGCACATAGTTTTGGCCAAAATCGAATCGGTAGGAGTAGGCTACTTTGGGACTTTATTACTTGCTAGCAATTGTAGTGTTTTGTTAAAGGAAAGTGTGAGCACCTAATGGATGAAAAAAGCTTTGAATATGTTAAAATCTACTTTAGGCAGCATGTGAAAATCTAAGTATCATCCCCCTAAGTCGTGTAGAACTTGTTAGGTAATGAAATATTTTAAGTTCCTAGGTGATGGTTGTACAAGTCGAACCTGTATGCATTGGACTCCTTGAGTGTTGTCAATTGATAGCCTTTCGTAAAGCACCCTTAAGTCACAAATTAGCTTAGTTAAGAGCCTTGAAATCCGATTAGCAATCAAGTACTTAGAGAAACGGAAATTCTATGTAACGTATAGGACATTATGGGATAAAATTCTGACTTGGTATCTATTGGTTTAGGTGCACAAGCCTCCATGAAGGAGGACTGAATTCGGTGATTCATCTGGTTAATATAGTTGGACATACAGAGGTAAGTGTTCAGTGGATTACCCTTTTGTGACTGTTAATTTAGTACTTGAATTTTTGATTTGTTGCTCTCGTGTTCTGTTTGGATTCTGTTTGAAGGTAATTATAATTTGATTTGGAATAAGAACTGTTGGAATTTCTGTTTGGATATGATGGTTGATCTGGAATAAGAACAGTTGGAATTTCTGTTTGGATATATACTATGCTTTGAAATTCTGTTGTCATAATTATATATAAATTATGATTCTGATATTTAGTCATACACATGAACATCATAAAACTGCATTTGGACATGTGTGTGCGAAGCAAAACATACCATAGCATACAACATTATGCATTCCGGTTTGAAAACCGAAGTATTTGATAAAAGTAAACATCTGTTTGAGCATGAATCATGTAGGCATCCTTCAGGTACCAGGGAACGGAACCGTGGCTCAGTTTGCATAGGTCGCAGTAGGGATTCACCTCTGATGGGCCATATGGAATCTCCACTGTGTTAGTTAGTAGTACGTGCACTGCAGTGCTATGAAAGTACATTATTCTGGCGTTATATACGCACTCTGATTAGTATTCTGGCATTATATACGCACTATGACTAGTACTCTGGCGTTATATACGCAATTTGATTATATTTTGGGATCTGTTCTCGAACTATTTGATGATGTGACGATTTTGGAAATTCGGTATTTAAATTGACATTGTTGCATTGCTGGATTTTCTGCCACACTACTGGGATTTTTCTCACCCCTTCTGGGGCTCAATTTTTATTAAAATTGCAGGAAGGCGAAGAAGTGTTTGATGACATGATCACATGACAAAATCTGTTTAAGTTATGCTCTTTGGCAATCTTGTTGTTTGCTCGCTGTTTCTGCTGATTGTATGCTGATTATTTGACCTTGATGTAGTATCTTGAAGAATGGCATGTTATGATGTATATTCTGCTTTGGAAAGAGGTGTAGAATGATTTTTATATTCCGTCCGAAACTTATGTGATTCTGGTATCTAAATTGTCAAACCAATTTCTGCTGTATTTAAATTCGGATTTTTGAACTGTTTTAGCCAGCACCTTGCGAGTTTTCGTTTTGGGGATACTGACCTCCGAATGAGGTATAATTTATATGTACGTAAAGCCCAATTGTCTATTTTCAAATTATATAAAGATTATGTCCAAAGCTTGTAAGCCCGATTTATTATGATTTTTGCAAGTCAGAAGGATTTTGGAAAAATACACTGAATTATCGAGTACTTCGTGAGTTCTGTTTCTGGGGCTACAGAACTCCGATTGACACATAATTTATATGACCGTAAAGCCCCAGATGACTAGTTTCTTTGTAGCAAGGAATATTTTTGAAAGCTTGTGATTTCGAATTTACATGATTTTTGGAAGACATGATGTTTTCAGGAAAAAGCAGAGTTGCGCAGCGAAAGTTTTTTTTTAAAATTTACTAGCTGTATGATTTTAGCTGTTTTCCTTGAAAGATTACTATTTCAGCAGCAACAGTTTTTATTAAAGTTTCTAGTTGCTTTTGTTTTACGAAGCCCAACTTCAAGCCAAGATTTTCATGGTGACATCCAAATGTTTTTACGGAAAAAGAATTCTATTCGATAACGTTGCGACTCTAATCGGTTTTAGCAGAAACTTCGCTTGGATGCATACAGGGGAGGGTGTCACAGCGAGCTATACCCTTGTAGGTCCACTTAAGACTTTAGCTAAGACATCTCCATATTTATAGCTCATGAGGTCTTTTGTAAGAACCTGCACCGCTAATTATGGAAATTAATTAGATAACTATGAGATAATTCCATAATTGACCCTAATAATTATTATGAGGCTTTAATAATTATAGTAAGTGAGTAATAATGTTGAAAGTCGCTTTTCTGACGAAAAGCGCAGATATCAGTTCTGCTAGTCGGTATAAATGCGTACCGATAAAGTATCCCAGAAAATTATAATAAGTGCATGAATATTCCTTGAATAATATGTAGGACTTGTAAAACAAGTTTCAAGTTAAAATAATGAGAGCTGGAGTTAGAAACTGATACTGGCTATGAAAAGCGCGTACCGGAAAGGTGCTTCGAAAAATAAAATAAAAATATGATAATTCTTGTAAATTAAGTAGGTTAACAATCCAAAGTTTGGGATTAAACTGCTAAGCGTAGCAATTAAATTTAATACTGTGTGTTTGTGACTTAAACCACTATATATACACTATTTACACAGAACCCTAGGTATCCTAACAGCCTCTACGTGACTTGTAGGGTGGCTGGTCAGTTTCTACTGTTTCATTGCCTATTTTCCTTCCTCTTGTGATCCAAAGTAAGCACCTTTGGTGCAAGTTCTTCAACTAAACACTCAAGCATTGTATGAGTGATCTTGGTGAGGTTGGGAGAGTGTCCTACTTGCCGCCTTTGGTCTCTGTGAGGGTGAGTAAGGACTGAGTTTCTGGTTTGGGTGAGAGAAACCTTTATCTTGGTTGTTGAAGCTCCAAGTGTCAACCTTTGGGTAGAAAGATCAAGTCTTGAGCACCATTTTCGTACACTTTGTGTGGTCTGAGTTGAGGAGATGTTGGAGAGCTCCAAAGGGCACTTTCATACTCTGTTTTGAGCTTGTGGTATGATTATCACCCTCACCCTTGAACTTGAGTATTTATGCTTAAAAATGGAACCTTGATGCATGTAACAAGCTTAGATGATAACCTAACGTTGGGTAATGCTTAACACACTTAGAAATGCATGTTTAAGCTTCTGCAATTGGTAAAAGTTGGACATTTGGTTTGGGTTTTTGCGAAATGTAGAATCTGGGTTCTGTCGCGAAATATCCGGATATTTGGTTTGTGAATATCCGGATATTGATATCCAGATATGGGTATCCAGATATTGATATCCGGATATGGGGATCTGAATATCCAGATATGGATATCCGAATATTGGAAGAGAAATATTCGGATATTGATATCCGGATATGCCCCTGACGAATATCCGAATATTCTGGGTTTGCGAGGAACAGTAGCTTACTGTTCATCCAGAACTGATGTTTGGGGTTTGTGGACCCTAGATTGGCTAAGTTGAACCTCTATAATAATTAACTAAGTTAGAATCTAAGTGATTAAGGGCTTGTGGCTTTGTGAGAAGCCTTAAGACATGAAAAGTAAAGGAAAGTTGTTGTCCTTGTGTCTTGTGCTTGTCGTATATGATTATTGATATATCTATCGGTCCAAAACAGATTGTGATTGTGCTGAGTTTGGACCTTGAGCTAGGTTGGATTCTTGGTTTAGATAGCTAGTTTGAAAGGTAAGCTTTCGTGTCCTCGGATTAGTCTGTTATTTGTTCCACCGACCTCCATGGGAGGGTGGTTTATATGCATGGTATGCTTTTATGAATGATGAAATATGCATTGATATATGCCTGAGATGTATTAAGTTAATTGTTGACTACTTGCATAATCAGATGGCGACTCTGGTGTGTAAGGCATGTAGTGTGTGATTATGATGTCGTTACTTACACAATCAGACAGCGACTCTGGTGTGTAAGGCATGTACTGTATGAAAGTGATGTTGTCACTTACACGATCAGACAACGACTCTGGTGTGTAAGGCATAAGACTGCGACTCTTATGTTAGATGGGTCGCAGACGTCATAATCCCTATCCTGGCCAGTCGAACCGCATTCACATACATCACATGATTAATGAGTATAGTATTTAGCTCGTTGAGCAAGAAATTATACTGTTGAGCAAGAGATTATACTGTCATGATATAAATGCCTTAACATGAACATGCATTGAAATTACTGCTTTTGAACTTATATTATACTTATAAGTGAGCTTGGGGCGGAAGAGTCCTTGAGGACCCCTTGTCTTACTGAGATTTCTTTTTAGAAATCTCACCCCACATTTGGGGCACATATTTCAGGTTCAGATAATGCTGGGGTTGAGACCTCTAACGGCAGGAGGCCGGAGCTTAGTTGATTTATATGCTGTTATGCTGACATGGTTGGATGCTGGATATATCTGCTGATATTATGTTTTTAGCTTGATTTTATTATGTTGCTGTTGTTGAGACTTCTGCTGTTGGGCCTTGTTGCCTTATTTGGTGAGCATGGGAATTGTCCATGCCACATTGGATTATGTTGTTGATTAGATTTTGGGTTGTATAAACTATTAGGGTTGTCCGGATTACGTGTAGTAGTGCCGTGACTAGAGACTCAGTTAATGATCTTAATTATGTTATGAGGTTATTTCAGTATAGATGTTTGTCTTTTGCATTTACATACAGGCAATGTTTTGGAAATGAATTAAGTAATTCAACTTGGTAAGAATAATGACGTCATAAATGAAAAGAAAAAAAATATTCCGCAATTTTAATTAAGCGTGGCTTAATACGATGACATGTTAACAGACCGGGTTAACACGAGGTGTTACATCTTTACCTTGTATCTGAATACGAGTAGATAAGTCGTGCTAGTCTTACCCGAGATTACTGATCCCCATTTTCAATGTCTCTAGACTAGGAACATAAAATTAGGAATAAACATCTGATATCCTTGAATCCTCATGATCGTGATCTCATCACAGATACTCAAGAGATACCTATTCTATTCCAAGGGGTTTATCCAGTTACTCATAAATAAACAATGATATTGAGACAAAATATGAAACAGGATAAAGAGTGCTTATGATTTATTTGCGACAATATAAAAGGTACATAAATGTTCTAATCTAATCAAAAGATTGTCTCTAGAACATCCTTATACTAACATTAAACACACTGTATAAGCACTAATAGCTATGCTTATCATTTTAATCTCAAACATGGGATTCTGAACCTACTCATTTTTATAAGATTTGTCATATTTTTATTTTATTTTTCGCAGTACTTTTTCGGTACGCGCTTTTACTTAGCTAGTATCAGTTCTGGCACCAGTTCTCATTATTTCGACTTGAACTTGTTTTGCTAGTCCTATATATTATTCTAGTGAAATATACAAACTTTTTGTAATTTTTCGGGATACTTCATCGGTACGCTTTTATACCGTGGAGCAGAGTCGGTATCTGCACTTTTCGTCAGAAAAACGACTTTCAACATTCTTAACCACTTACCATAATTATTTAAGCCTTATCATAATTATTAGGGTCAATTATGAAATTATCTCATTAAGCACATAATTAATTAATTAATTTCTTAAATTAACGGTGCAGGTTCTTACATGCTTCCAGGCACCTTTCACATGGTTGAGAAACTCCATGGCAAACCCAACTGAAACTCCCAAGGAGACCTATCCAGCGGAAGTCCCACGTTTAGAGCTGCCTAGTGCCGCTTCCAGAGACGACTCTATGATAAAACCCGACCGGAACTCCCCAAAGGAGCCTAAACCAGCGGAAGTCCAACCCAACATATCTACTGGTCAGAGATCACAATTACAATATCACACAACACGCCACACGCATGTCAATCAACATGTCAATAATGCATGAACATAGTATTACACACAATACCAAAGAGCACACATCTAACCATCACCCCCAACTTGGGCATGGTGGAACACACAAGGGGATTAACCCTAGTTCCAAGAGTTTACCTCTAATAACTCCTCAAGCAATGCTCTCCAACGTTAGCTCCAAGCTCAATCCACCTCTATCGAATCCTGGAGAGGTAACCTACAACGATCATACAACAATGATCATCAACAACTTGATCACAAGTCACAATGATCATCAATAACTTGATCACAAGTCACAATGATTCGACAACCCACTACAAACCTCACCACTTAATCCAACACTATCAAACCATTCCACATACTCAATGGGCACCTTACCACAATTTCTCTCAAATGTGCTTATATAATCAATAAGTAAAGACAATGGTTCTTAGGGGTTTTTCAATGGTTATATCATGTTTTAACCTTCCATTTTCTTCCATAATTGATTACTCCAACAATTAACACATAAGTCCAACAACCATATTTATGACTTCAACCATAATTTTCAACACTTTCCAACCATAAATTTCACTAAGTTAAAATTTACATATCACTATAAATTTTATTGGTCCACTCATCATTATTCACCATTCTAAGCATTTAATTTCAAAGGAGACAGACCATTTAATGCTCCCAAGTACCACAACTCATCAACATATCACCAAACATAAACCCATTTTTCAATCTCCATAAAAACTCAAAGAAAGTTGTAATACTTACCACCAATAGCTTCCTAAGGCTCCAAGGGTTGTTAATCAAGTGTTCAACCAAGCCAAAGCACCACCAATGGTTGTCCTAATGCCCAAAATCTTCCTCCCCCACACAAAAGTATCTCTTCACTTAATCAATTTCAAGGGAAAACTACAACTAGAAAGTTGTTCACTAGATGATTTGGAGTGGTTTTGATGTTTAAGGTTTTGTGATTTGAGGAGTGAAAGTGGGTGAAATCAAGCAATGAAAAGCTTGCCCTATGCTCCCATGGAAGAGCTCCATGATGAAGGAGAGAAAGAGGAGAGAGAGTGTGTGCAGATTTTGTGAAATAATCCTCTGTCACATGTGCTTAATCCACTCACTTAAGTAGGAGTGGGTCCCACTTGTCACTTAACTTACTTAAAACATCCATTTTAATTCACTAATTTCACAATCCATAATTTTCATCCAAACTCCACATATTTTTATTTCCTTTAGGATAATTTCATTTTTTCAAGTTTACCGATAAAATTACACTGCAGTATTTTATCCGATAAAAATCACTATTCATCAAAATTTCTCAAAATATACCTACAAACTCCAAATTTTGTACTGAATCCATTTTTAGTATTATTTTCTTCAAATTAAACTTTGATTTATCATTTCACAGTAAAGGGTTACACAGTTGGCAATTTACCATTTTGCCCCTGATGGGTAATTTGACCCCAAACCTCAGGATTTTCACTAATTAAACCCTCTAATCCTCAATTTATCGTTTAATATCACAATTAAATATGTGAGGTGTTATATTTATGATGTCAGAACACATATTTATAAATCCTAAGTTATTTGGCTAGAAACAAGCAAGAAAAGAATGTAAAATAGAAAGTTACCATGTATGGACTACTCACCCAGTCAATTAAGTGACTTAAGAGAAAAAAATTAGAACACAACACATCATCATCTCCCTTATTTTTCCCTTGCCATTTCCCTTGCCAACCATGGAGCACCATTAGAGAAGGAAAGGAAGCTTGTGAAAAACCTAGACTCACCTATAGTCCATGAAATCCATTGCTTCTAGAGGCAAAAGCGTTTAGAATCTCACACTTTTCAAAACTCATAGCTCATTTTCGGTTGGGGGTCATTGTGGAGAGAGATATTCCACCTCGACCATTTTGAAAGTTTGGAGATTTTTGGTGTTTTGGGTGGTTTTGAGTGCAATGGAGCTTGGGATTTACTCTTCCTCGCATTCTAAGATGATCTATGGTAAGTTTCCTCCACTCAAAACTAGTTTTCATGAAGTTTCAAGAATCTTAGATTTTTGGTTAATAATTGTGCGAAATCATGATTTATGGAGGTTGATGATGGTTGTTTGTGTAATGTTCATGTTGTAGAGTTTATCCCCACGACATTATGAGCGATTCTCACCGATTGGAATCCATCATTGCTCAAGTTTGTCATTATTGAGTTTTTATCAAAGAGGTAAGTATAAGAATGATGTTTTAGGATGTGTTCAAGCCACATACTAACTGGACAACTTAAATCGATTAATGACAAAAGGTATGTTACTAGATAATTACTAGATTAATTATGTAAATGGTAAGGCATAAGGAAAAATAAAATGTTTATTCACCTTTTCATAATATTAATTGTGAATCAATGAGTATAGCTTCCACAAATTTTGTAATTAAATATGTTGTCCTTAAACCATTTTTATGTTAATAAACCGGTCTAGAACGATGTAACACCTCGTGTATACCCGGTTTGTTAACATGTCATCGTATTAAGCCACGCTTGATTAAAAATACGAGATAACTTTTTACTTTCCATTATGACGTCATTATCATTAACCAAGTTGATTATTAAATCTTTTTACAAAATATTGCCTGCATGTAATTGTAAATAGACAACTATTTGAAGTACCTCAATACATAAATAAGTGAGTATCTAAGTCACGAAACTACAACACGTAGACCAGACATAATCTTGATACAATTATACAACTCGAATCTAAAAGCATAAAGTCAAGTCAATGTGGCATGTAATCCATTATCATTAACCAAGTAGAATAGTTGACACACATGACATGATTATCTGCTGCATTGCACTGATTTTGGAACTTATATTGTTAAACTATTTTTAGAACTTATATTGCACATGTAAGTGAGCTTGGAGTGGAGAAATCCTTGAGGACCCCTTGTCTTACTGAGATTTCTGTTTAAAGATCTCATCCCACGTTTGGGGCACCATTTTCAGGTTCAATTAATGCGGGGGTTCAGACCTTTAGCGGCAGGAGGCCGGAGCTTAGCTGATATTTCTGCTTTTATGGTGATATGCTTGAATGCTGACCTGTCTTGTATTTATTATCGTGATTTTGGATTTGAGACTTGTTGGGCCTTGTTGCCTTATTTTGTGAGCATGGGGGTTGTCCATGCCACATTGACTTGACTTTATGCTTTTAGATTCGAGTTGTATAATTGTATCAGGATTATGTCCGGTCTACGTGTTGTAGTTCCTTGACTTAGATACTCACTTATTTATGTATTGAGGTATTTCAGTTAGTTATCTATTTGCAATTACATGCAAACAATATTTTGTAAAAGGATTTAATAATCAACTTGGTTAATGATAATGACGTCATAATGGAAAGTAAAAAATTATTCTGCATTTTTAATTAAGCATGGCTTAATACAATGACATGTTAACAAACCGGGTATACACGAGTGTTACAAACCGGGGTGTTACAGCTTTTGTCTATATATCACCGCTTCATTGAGTACATTCATATTAACATACTACACTTCTTAAAGGATACAAAACTAGCTGTTAATCCACGACAATTCATTTTTATAATTCAATTCACTCCATCTTGTATTTATTGAAGCCACTTGATTAATATGTTTGAGATTTACCGTAAAGAAATATGAATTAGACCTGTATAAAATAATGTGCGTAAGTGGTAAAGGAATTAATCTACATTGAGACGGATTGCAGGATTGGATTCGTCCCACATAACCTAATAAACCTATAGAACTGAACTGCAACGAATTATATTATACTACTAGGCATAGGTTTATATTTCAATGTGAATTGAAATCAAAACTTGCATGATTATTGAAAAACTTTGCAAACTTACGTGTTCGGTTTAGCTCATTTACATTGTTACAACATTTGCTATTACCAGTCACATGCGAATTCACTAAAAAGAGGGAAAACCTGCCCCCAACCTCATTTTTCTTCTTATTTTATCCTCAACTTCTTCTGATCTGTTCCTTTTGTTTTTACGTACTGTTTTCTAATAGTTTTAGCTCAAACCATAACCATCAATTCATTTTTCTCAATTTGGAAATTACATTAAATATAATTAAACACAGCGTCACATTTTCATGTGGGATTCACACCTTTATTCTCCGTTTTGTTGCTTATTTACCACATATACTTTCGTATTGGGATGTCTTTCCTAGATAATTACTAGAGGTACTTGAAACCAAACATTTAATAAATTTGGTGTAAAACTCAACTGGTTTATTAAACAACACAAAAGATATCTTTTATATAGACGTGCAAATACATGAGGTTACAAACTTACAATGAAGATAATATCATAGAAGGAAAAGATAAAAAACAAACTATTTGTCTTAAACAATAAATCCTATCAAACACGCAGTATCAATATTTTATTTAAACAAACTATCACAATACTTAACCAAACAACTTTTACCTAATAGATATGAAAAATACACATCATGTAAAGTAGATTCTCATGCAACTTCAGGACAAGATTATTAATTACTACATAAATTTCTTACTGATTGGTCGTGGTTTACACATAGCTTCTAATGGAATTAGCATTGGCATGGCGACCCCTTTTGTCTCCCTCATATCAATTTCTTCATCAGTTGGTCGTTTCCATTCAAAGCACTGAATCAATAGCCCCAAAGTCAAGCCCATCGTACGATTTGCCAAACCTAAACCAGGACAAGCCCTTCTTCCCAAGCCGAATGCAATTAACTTGTTTGCTTCCCCTTCTTTTTCAAATCTCTCTGGCTTAAAACATGTAGCATCACTCCAAATTTCAGGATCTCTGTGAATGGTCCATGCATTGATCAACACTATAGTTTCACGAGGAATAGTAAATCCTCCAATATTGCACTCATCTGAAGAAAAATGAGGCAATAGTAACGGACCTGGAGGGTACAATCGAAGTGTCTCGTAGATAATATTTTTAAGGTAAGGGAGATTTGGAATATCTGACTCATCTACCAAGCGATCTTGCCCTATGTAACTGTCCAATTCATCCTTTGCTTTCTTCAATATCTCAGGGTGATTCAACAAAGCAGATATTGCCCACTCTATAGTCACAGCTGTTGTGTCTGTTCCAGCGAGTAGCATACCCTACAACTCAATTTAAATAACATTATCACTTTGATAAACATGAGTCTTGCTCAATAACTTTTTTCAGCCATAACTAATTATATGTTGCATTTTCTTGAATCAATGAGTAAAAATGATTTAAAGATATATATTATATTGGTAAAAGAAATCGGCTTATGGGTCTACAATTGTATTTAAAGTTATTTTCCATAATATTTAGTACTTCAATATGAACTCGTGTGTTTATGTTTAATAATATTTATTATCATTAACTTCTGATTTGATTGTGTTATATTTTCCATGACTGCCTAGAGTGATAATGACAAAGAAACGATCTATCAACTCAAAGATGTTGTTTAGAATTTATTTTTATTTTTATTTTTATTTTTGAAAATACGCTTTATCTCTCTTTTCACATTACTAAACTCACGTGAGAAAGGATCTTGTGATATCCTCATCTATTTTGGGTTGTAAATCACTTAATTCGACAATATTTTCTCTTTTCTTCTAAAGGTCATGATCATTATTTAATAAAAAGATAATGTAAAAGAGAAACTGAACTCGTAAGATTATGAAAGTGGATATTATCAAGGAAGAAATGTGTAAGCCTTATAATTACAAGTATCCTTTTGCGCTGGTCCATTATATTTCAGGTGGTATCATAATCATCATCATCATCATTATATATATGAATATGATTGGAAGTCTTTGAGATGACCATAGGTAAGAGAATATTCTTATAATCTAAATGTATATTATGGCGATAATTAGGTTACGTTTAATTTGTGCTTGCAAGTACTAATTGATGATGGAGTTAAGTTTAGTCTATGCATTAGTCAGAACTCCGGTTTGGGTGATCTATTTCTATGAAAAATAATAACAAAATAAATAGCAAAATTAATGATAACTAATAACTTGTTACCTGAATAAGCCCTTTGATGATATAATCCGAGTAATACTCTGGCTGCGATATTTGGAGGGTCAAGAGATGTTCTATCATGGTATTGGCATCGTGCTTCCCACTACGATGCTCTTGAAGGAGTCCTTCCAAGAATGCATCGGCTCTCTTACTAATCAACTTCAACCTCTTCTCCAAACCATCAAAATCAAACCACCGAAGAAATGGCAAGAAATCCCCTTTATTGTTTGCACCCAACAATGACAGCATCTCTGAGATGATCTCTCTGAACTGCTTCGCTTCCTTAGCATCCGTCACGTCAATGTCCTCGCCATAGTACCTCTTCCCAGAGATCATCCTCATCATGTTGTTGAAAGTCAACTCCGTGAGCCTGTGTCTAAGTTGCACTTTTGCGAACCCCTTGCATGTGTCTTGAGCCAACTTTTGCATGACCCTCATGGTTTCTACCCTTCGGATTTCAAAGAATGAGTTCAGACGTGGCGTTGAGAGGACATCGGTGGCGGTGATACGACGGAGGTTGCGCCAGTGGTCACCGTAGGAGGAGGCACCCAAGGTGGTGTTGTTGTAGAGGAGGTACTTTCCAGTGAGGAAATGTGGCCGGTTTGCGAGAACGGTGTCGTATTTGGTGAAGCACTCTTGAACTAAGTTTGGGGAGGAGATAACAACCACAATGCGTGAACCAAACCATAGTGAGAAGATATGACCACATTTTTGTGATAGTTTGTGAAGGGAACGGTGAAGTGGGGGCTTGATGTGATGAAGATTGCCGATTATGGGAAGAGTTGGTGGAAATGGTGGAAGGTTTTTGAATCTTCTTCTTTGTATCAATAGCTGAAAGGTGATAATGAAGGCAAGAGAAAAGAGAGAATAGCACAACAAAGAAGCCATTTTCACTAGCTGTTACAATTTGTTTATGCCGATTTAACCCATAGTTTGGATATATGCTTTTATAGTCTAATCTGATTAACTAGGATGGATCAACAGAAAACATATATGGGTTATGGGTACCTACCTACCTACATCTCTCACTCTCGGTCAATGATACTTATTTATTAATTTCTAAATTTAAATAGATAGTAAGGTGCCACCTGCGGAGCACCGAATCTCACTCACTCTCAAGACAACAAAACAAGTGTTGACTGTTAAACAATCCATAAGTGTACTATTATTCTTCACTGAAGTGTTCATTCAAGCGCTGGTCTTGCTTTTTGCCACACAGATTGCAATATAGAATCCAGTTTGCAGGGAACAAAATTAGGTTGTATAGTAATCTCTAGTGTTTGATTACTTTTTTAGGTTTTTAAAATTAATTTCACGATGAATAAAATTAATTCAAAAAAAAAAATTCTTAACTTTTTTTTTTGGTAGACAAATAAATTCTTAACTTTTTTAATAAATAAAATTGGTCATAAATATTGAATGCATATTTACTTTTTTAAAGATATATTTATATTTGAAATTTAAAGTTAATTATACTTTACCACTTAAATAAAATTAATTCTTCTAAGATTTCCAAACAAATATTTCCTTTTAAACATTAATCCTTTATAAACTAATTCTAATAACTTTTAAATCAATTAGATCTACGTGAATTGTAACTTGTGAGGCATCTAAGCTGGAAAAACACGATATTTGGTTTTTGAAAATTGTGATAAACATACAACTTAAAAGAATATATATGATGAATTTTGATGATGATTTGTTGACTTTGTTGCACATGCATGTATGGCTTGAAACACGCCAACATCCTAATAACTCTCAAATGCCGCGCCTGCATCCTTTCGTTATTCACGACAATTCATATTACTTTATTGATGTGGTTCATTATTTTAATGCAATATAGATAAGTTTGTTTCCATAAAAAGTGTTAAGCTCTTAAAAGAGACTATAGGCACAATAGGCTAACTTATAATTAGATAAAAAATAAAAAATAAAGAAATAGGGAAATGAAGGGGTAGAGATGAAAGACTATAGGCACAATAGGCTAACCCGTACTCCGGATTAGTCCCATAGCCGGCTCAAAGAGTCGAAGTTCGTGGGGATACCGGAGGGAGCCAACTCGTCTCAAAGAGATAATTAGGGTTGGGTAACTCCAAAAAAAAAAGAAAAAATGAGAGAAAACAAAGAGGAGTATGGAAGAATTATGATCCTCATTCTTCGATAATTTTCCAATAAATTATGTATATATAGGATTACAATATGAATGGGAGAGTTGATACCTCAACAGTGTGGCGGGTACGAAATTATAAATGGAGGATAATTGTATTATTAGTGCAATGGTTATAAAATTTAAAATTCAAGTCATCCATAACTTAATATTTTACAACACTCTCCCTTAATTGGATGAATATACACTGTGGATACGCCTCATTAAAACGTAGCTAAGAAAAATCAAATGGGATAAAAAC
Organism: Gastrolobium bilobum; assembly: GCF_033153095.1. Taxonomy (NCBI): domain Eukaryota; kingdom Viridiplantae; phylum Streptophyta; class Magnoliopsida; order Fabales; family Fabaceae; genus Gastrolobium; species Gastrolobium bilobum. The sequence goes on along the minus strand of NW_026899155.1, from coordinate 4,917 downwards.
GTTAGTGAAGAAAAAAGAGTACAATATTAATAGTTAACATACCAACTTGTATATGTTAATATAGACTGTCTTATTAAAAATCTTTGCAAGAAAAATTCAATGAGATAACTAAACAAATGGAGCATCACTACGCTAAGAAAGTGAACCAATCATAATGGCTATCTCATAATCTTCTTCCATAATAAATTATAGGAATGTTCATTCAATTGGATTAGTAACATCCATTTACAATACTTCCCATTGGGCATCACTGCCCTAAGTTCATGCCTAGTTAAAACCTTGCTGGAAAACCCAATGAAGAAAAACTAGCGAAGAAAAAATAGTAATAAACCTTCAGGGATGGTCATAACTAATTTGCTCCTCATGATGAAAGTAATCTATTAAGTTTATGCATACCTATTCCACAAACCAATTTCTCAAATTTGGAAATAGGAGAGGGATTTAGTGAATAAATCTATTAGATTGTCATTAGAGAAAACTTGATGGATAAGAAGTCTTGTCACTCTTAACATATCCATCATTCATCTATGCAATGCAAGTCACATTGTCCCCAAAGAGAACGATGGGGGTATTATCAATTGTGGGTGAAACCACATGAAACATTAATATGTTGTTTTAAACATATTCTCGACTAGGCTTTTCTTTTGTTGCCTTGCATGACTGCAGTTGTAACACTCCGTCTGCAGCTGGTGTATCAACATCACGTATGATATTAAGCACATCATAATTGATTAAATAAACGAAAGCTAAAATATAAAAGTCACATTTACACCTATATAATTATGTGAACTAAAATTTTCTTTTATTATTTCTTCCTTATATATTGTCATGCATACTATTTATTCCATGTTCACTCAAACTACATCAAGCTTTGTTATACCTCAACTCATTTTACACTTGAAAACTCTACAAATTATAACTAATGGAAAGTAACTACCCTGGTATAATATCATATATCATCTCAGTTAGAATTGCACGTACAACATCTCGACTGTATTTGAGCCATTTAAATGCTTTAATCACCAAATTCATCAATAGATCATATATCAAAAGCTCAATGTCAATGATTTCATCAACTAATCATATATTTATTCAATTTCCTACAATCAACATATTTCCATCAAATACCTCGTTCATTCGTACAGAACATACATAATCATGGCATTTAAGTATTGATTTACATATCAAAATGTACAATACCACAATTGTCAAATGCAATTCCCATAACATAAGGATTAGAAAAATATATCTTTCCAATTATATGGAATCAAATGCACATCAAAATCACAAGTTTAACTTTCATGATTGTGGAAGCCTATACAAAAGATTACATGCCATATATGGTCATGCACAATAAATAACATCCATCCTCCAGAATATGAGCCTCATGCTCTATATGGGCTTCTTGTCTTGTGAGGTCATGCCTCTCTGTAACACCCCGTGTTAACCCGGTTTATTAACATGTCATTGTATTAAGTCACGCTTAATTTAAAAATGCAGAATAACTTTTTACTTTCAAGTATGACGTCATTATACTTAGCCAAGTTAATTATTAAACACCAATTACAAAATATCGCATGTATGTGATTGCAATCCAACAAGTAACTGAAATACCTCATAACATAGATTTGAGTATCTAAGTCACAGAACTACAACACGTAGTCCGGACAATATCCTGATACATTATTAATTACAACTGAAGCAACCTAAACATAAAGTCGAGTCAATGTAGCATGGACAATCCCCATGCTCACCAAATAAGGCAACAAGCCCAACATAGTCTCAATAGAAACAACATAATCATAAAGCTAATAACTGAATAGCAACCGGCATATCCAGCATCCAAGCATAAACATCCACTACTAAAAAAAGCTCTATTATCGACGGAATTTATCAACGGAAAATATTCTGTCAAAGATAGTTACGGAATTTTTGACGGAAATATAGTTTCGTTTGAAATAGAGACGGAAAGAATTTCCGTTGAATTTTGAGACGGAAATTTTCAACGGAAAATAAATTCCGTCAAAAATTTTGACGGAAAATAAATTCCGTTGAAATTTTTTGTCAAAAATTTGTCATATAATTTTTGTAATCGAAAATTATCGACGGACAATAAATTCCGTTGATAATTACAACGGAATATTTATTCCGTTGAAAATTTCAACGGAGTTTTTCCATTGAAATTTGTAACGGCATAATTTTCCGTTGAAAATTCAAACGGAATTTTTTTCCGTCGAAAAATGCAACGGATTTTTTCTGTCGGAACTTTCAACGGAATATTTCCGTCAAAAATAGAAACGGAATTTCGGTCCGTTGAAACTTTCAACGGAATTTTGGTCTTTTTCCGTCGAAAATTCCAACGGAATTTTTTTCCGTTGATAATTTTCAAGTAATCACAAACATTAAAAAAAACCATAAATTTCTTTTATGCAAGAATGCTATCATTTATAATTGTTTATGGTGTTGCACATACATATTGAAACATTCGTATGAGAATGCAAGTAGTCATGAAGTTATGGATGAAGTGTTGAAGTAATGGATGAAGTTATAAGCATACAAAAATGATGCTCCGATGTACTCACGTGAAAATGGATTTGAAAATACATAAAAATGTTGGTGCAAAGTGTATTCCTAAATGACTCGTGAGAGATAATGACTTATTAGTGTCAAAATTTTGGTCTTTTTTCGATGAAAATTACAATAGAATAATTTCTTGCTAAGAAGAATGCCCATGTTGTGGCAATTCCACCCAGAAGGTAATGGGTTACTCCTATAGCACGTCTACCTTCATCCGGCTTAGTTACACCAAATAAAAATAAAAAAAGTGGTTTTCGCTTTAAGCATTTCGAATTGTTGATCCATCGCTGGAGATGGCTTAGAACAATAGTTCATTATCTAATGGTTTTTTCCTTTCTAATACTCTATCCGAGAGTTATACATATTTATCAAATCTGTTATGGTAGAGCCCCCAGACGACGTATTTTTTTGAAACGAGGTCCTCTGTAACGTGACATAAAGACTCGATCTTCCTCCATAGCAGGTTTTTTCGGAAAACTCCAACGGAATTTTGGTCCGTTGATACTTTCAACGGAATTTTGGTCTTTTTCCGTCGAAAATTCCAACGGAATAATTTTCCGTTGAAAATTCAAACGGAATTTTGGTCTTTTCCGTTGAAAATTACAACGGAATACTTTTCCGTTGAAAATTCCAACAGAATTTTGGTCCGTTGATACTTTCAACGGAATTTTGGTCTTTTTCCGTCGAAAATTACAACGGAATAATATTCCGTTGAAAATTCAAACGGAATTTTGGTCTTTTTCTGTTGAAAATTACAACGGAATTTTGGTCCGTTGATACTTTCAACGGAATTTTGGTCTTTTTCCGTCGAAAATTACAACGGAATAATTTTTCGTTGAAAATTCCAACAGAATTTTGGTCTTTTTCCGTTGAAAACTACAACGGAATAATTTTCCGTTGAAAATTCCAACGGAATTTTGGTCCGTTGATACTTTCAAAAGAACTTGCACTGTTGGATGACATATAAATAAATTTTAAATTAGATTTTTTACCAAAAACCAAAATTTTGATTCAGAATTTTATAATATAATTTATAAATTATCAATTGCTTAATATTACAAATTTATAGTTAGCACATAATAATTGATAAATTTATATATGATCCCAAAATTAGTTAATATTCTTAACAAAAGTTTTATAATTAGCATAAAATATATCATTTTAATTTATAATTAACAATTAATTATCTTTATAATTATATAATTTAATCATTCTAAAATTTATTTAATTTTAAATTTTGTATTTTTCCCTATTTGTTATCTTCCCTCCTAACACAAATTATTTCCCTCTCTTTTAATTTTTCACGATGATGGGTAGCAGCAGAGAGAGAAGAACCCCTCACACTTACAAGCCCTTCGTGCTCTTCTCATTCTTCTCCCATCACTCTCTCAGACAAACTCGAGCGTCTCCGTGAAGTTTCTAGAACGAGGGTCTTCTCTTCGCTGGCTCCGCGGCTGCCGCTGATGCTGAGTTCGGACTCCTTCACCTGATTTCGGGCAAAAGCCCCATCTTTGGCACCGTTGAGTTGTACGAACACCACTTGTTCCTTTGCTGCAAGAACCCTCGGGTTTGGCCATCGCAAATCGAGGCTACAAGAACCCTCTAGAAGCTATGGCTAATCGTGGGTCCCTCTATCTTCAGTCGCGTGGCAGCATTCACCACGAACGATGTTACCTATGCCTTCGCGAGTCACCTCGGCGATGTTGAACTCGCTGCCACTTCTATTGCCAACACTGTCATCGTTGGCTACAATTTCGGCCTCCTCGTAAGTTCTCTGTAACTCCCATATATACATTCACGGTTTGTCCTGTTCCAATTTTCTCATTTTTTTTTAAATTCAAATAATTTAATTTAATTTCTCTGTTCTGTTTAGTTGGGGATGGAGAGAGCGTTGGAGACACTGTGCAGGCTTGAGTTTGGGGCAAAGATATATCACATGCTTATACCACTGATCTAGAAGAGGTTGAGGAGGTTAACAAATAGCTTGCAGTTCTTGAGCAATCTTCCCAATATAAAGATCCATTATTTATGTTGGAGCTTGTTCTTCACCAACAAACCACCAGCGGTATTTTCCTTTTAATATTAAACGGTACTAAGTACTAATTATGATTAAGAGTAAATAAATATCCATGACAGGTGAAAAAACTTCCTATTTTTCTTGGCAAAGGATGGTCGATACAGTGAAGGTGTTGCCATTTATTCTTTCAAATTTTCATTCAAATTAGTTGTAGTATTTTGTTACTGTGATCCCTTTTTGGTTGCTATTGGTTGATTAGATTAACGGCTGAATAAACTTTAGCTTTTTAGGTGCAATTCACTTGTATTCCCTAGATTATGTTT